>NW_017729023.1:2738580-2756347 GCF_001723915.1 Gavialis gangeticus | reverse complement strand
CCCTAGAACCACACTAGGATTCCAGTGCAAACCCAGGGCTGGGACAATCAGCTGATTGAGAGTCCCAACCCTGAGACTACACCTGAGCCAGTTCCATATCCCGGTGTGATCCCAGGGCTAGGACAGACAATCAGCTGATTGTCCTTTCCAACCCCAGAATCACACCAGAGCCTTGAGTTGGCTTTGGTTACCCTCCCCACATTCAGTGTAAGGCATGAGGGAAATCAGCATTACACATATTTTGTGGAATGATTTTGTGGCTGGTTTCCCATTTTGTGGTGTCATTGATTAAAAGGTCATTGTAGCATCTGCCAGGGGTCTCAGAATACTCATGTAAGGTGGGCATTATTTGGATACGTTATTAAATAAAACGTAGCTGTCCAACTGGTGGCCCACAGGCCCCATGCAGTCCATGAACTGTATGTGGCCTACAGAGGTTAAATGATAGCTCCCAAGCTCTGGCCTGGCCTGCTCCCCATATCCTTCTGGCCCCTCCTCCCTCCTCTGCCTTCTGCTTTCACGTCTGACTCAGGGATTGGTGCAATGCACTGCGCTATGGGAGTTGAGGGTGAGTCTGGGCTGTGAGGTGCAGTGGTGGGGGAGAAGGTGGGGTTGTGGGTGCTCGGTGCAGAAGTGGAGTATGGGACACTCAGATGGGTACATGGTGCAGCAGAATGATGGGGTTGCAGGCACATGGTACAGCAGTGCAGGGGAGCACCCGCACAGGTGCATACAGGTGCACTAGGGGGTCATCCATGTGGTGTATGGCCTGGGGTGCATGCAGCCTCCCTGCTGCTTAGGAGTTGGACAGACAAGAAATAAAATACAAGCTGTGCCCTGGCATCACAACCACCACAATTTAGGACAAGAATATGATAGATCAACTTTGTTTATAATCAAAATACATTTTTAGATAAGCAAAGTATCTTCCAAATGATCTAGACATTCCAGCTGCTGTCAGTTAGATAAATGAACAAGTCTTGGAATTATATTCTAATCTTAGTCTAGCCAGTTATATCAGTGTAATCATTCCAATGATGTCTTAAAATAGGAATAATATCAGTGGTTTGCATTTCTAAAGTCCTTTTAGCCCTAGAACCTCAAAAAATCTGGTCCTGACTGCAACTCTCATCATAAGAAGCATCTTATCCTGTAAGTGCTTTTTTCAAGAGTGAGTGATTTCACTGATTTTTTTAAAATAGGCTTATATGACTTGCCTAAAAATTCAATGCTATCCTCTGCTAGAGGCAGGAATATACCCTGTGCTATTCTTTAAGCAGAACACCAGTATAAGCCTTTAAAATTTGACCGTATGCCTTAGCACATAGAATACAATTAAGAACAGATATATAGACATTTTGCTGTTTCTCTTACATAGTGTGAGATCCCTGAACCCTCAAAAATGTACAATGTCAGCTGCTTATTAAAATCCAAAACCAAATGCCAAAAGCACTCTATTATGTGAATTTTCCTTTACTTACACGCATCCTACATTATAGAATCAGATGCTTATTTGAATAAAATCTTAAGCCATAATAATCTATACAAGCAAGCTTTTCTCCATCTTTGGTTCATGCTGCTAGCCTGCACATATGTTTGAAACACAGCTCTGGTGTAAGTTTATTGCATGTTCATAGTAAGTTTATACTAGTACAGGAGTTAAACACAATGAAATACTGTAACTGTACAGTTTCTTGATGGAACTCTACACGTGCTTTGTACTTAGTTCAATTTATTTTGCTCCCACTTATTAGAATCACTGTTTATTAGACTCAAAAGTGCTCTGCCTAGTGTGATTCTAGTAAGTGGCAGACACTATGTGCATGCACATATGTACAGGCATATATAAGTAATTACATACATATATGCACTTTGTGCATGTAAACCATTTAAGAATACAGCATTGAACAGTCAATGAATACTAACATTATAGTAAAGGCTAGATAAATCTGTAGAAAATAAAGAATAGTCCATGTGTTGCACATCAGTAGTAAAGGGAATAAAGATGGCTAGTAGTTGTGTAACTAGGTAATTCATCATGTTTCCTCTCACTTTTTAGTACTAGATTTTCTTTTTTACTCCACCATCCTTTTTGTAGATTTTCACATTTTACAGGTTTCATAGTTTCATAGTTTGTAGGGTCGGAAGGGACCTGAGCAGATCATCACCTGACCCCCTGCCATGGCAGGAAAGAGTACTGGGGTCAAATGACCCTGGCAAGGTGACTGTCTAGCCGTGTCTTAAAGACCCCCAGGGTAGGAGCCAGCACCACTTTGCTTGGCAGTTGGTTCCAGATCCCAGCCGCCCTGACAGTGAAGTAGCTCCTCCTGATGTCTAATTTGAATTTACCCTCTGCCAGTTTGTGACGGTTATTTCTAGTCACTCCTGATAGTGCTCGGGGGAACAGGGACTCCTCCAATGCCTGCTGGTCCCCCCTGACTAGTTTGTAACAGGCCACTACATCCCCCCTCAGCTTTCTCTTGTGGAGGTTGAACAGGTTCTGGTCCCTGAGCCTCTCCTTGTAGGGCCTGCCCTGCTGTCCCCTGATCATGCAAGTGGCCCTCCTATCACGTGAGGTTTAATCCTATATGGTGCTGATAACACTGTCCCCAATTCAGGGGAAGTCTTAAGCACAGACTTAACTGTAGCAGACTAAGGTACATGTACAATATATCAGTGCCCAACTCTTCATGTCCTGGCATTTTACCAGAATCTCAGTTTTCATTAAAACAGTTAGCTTCTAGCTGTTAGAGTTGCAAAGAAAATCTTGAAGATCTGATTTGAGGGCCACCAATGCAGGGATGTTTGCCTGCATCTGAACAGAAACTAAAATACGTAAAAATGATCATTCTAAGGCTTGGACAATGCCTCATTTGTGTCTATCGTAGGTAACTCCATTGCCTATTGTTCTGGAGGGCCCTTTTAGCACCCCACAAGTGGACACTAAGCCAGAAGAGTACAGTGAGCCTGCTTCACCCACCCATATACTTAAGCAGATTACCCCTGCTGCTGAGGTAAACATCTGGTCTCCTTTTCCACCCTTCTTGGGACTGGGGGAAGAGGCGGCACGTTGGGGTGGGTGGGGATGAAGAATTTAATCATAGGACACTGCACCTGTCTCTTTACAATGGAAGTGGAGAAGAGTCCTCAGCCACCTCTGCTCTGTGGGAGGAGTGGGTCCATGGCTGCAGGGCCGTACATGCTCCTAGTGTCCTGCATTACTTAACTGCTTTTTACTTGCAGCATGTGAGCAATCATTAAAATCAAGTATGTAGTTAAATACTTTGCTAGAGTGAAGCTAGTCTGAATACTCACCCTCTTGCATGATCAAGCCTCTTATGACTTAGAGCACAGAACTGATGCCTAAACATTGCCATTCTGTCCTTGACTTTGCTTGCTTAATTTCCAGCTTTTGCAAGAGAAATGTTAACACTTTTTAGTTTGGTATCTAAGGACACAATCCTCCAAGCTACTCCAGGTGGGATACAGGTCCATCTCTGTGAAGCAGATTGTAGGATCATGATGCAAGTAATTCTGATCCTTTTATGTCCTCCACCATTTTCTCTTCTTTGTTATTTACATTATTAATCCTTGAAAATATGTGCTCCACTGATAATTTCCCTGATTTCCCTTGATGCTCTGGCCTGCACTGAGACTGTCATGTCAACAAGAAATTCACAAAATATTTATACAAATCTAGCACTTGTCCCACTGGGTACATTTCTCTTTGAAATTAATGGCTCTTGACTTTAATATCAATAAGAGTTGTGCCCATTTTCAAATGGCTGAATTCAGTTTTGGTGTATCTTCCAATTTATTTTTTTTAAAAGATTTTCTATACCTTAGTAGTGGAAATCAACAAGTTAGTAATTTCCCTTGGCTCACTTATGCATTTCCTATTTCAAATAGAAAGACAGAAATTAATATCTTGAAATTCACTTCTGTTTTTAAGATAATCCCTATGCACTGTTTATGTCCTCAAAATAGATTTTAAGTGAAACTTTAGGCATTACATATGGCCTTGTGTTTTAGTGCTTCCACACTGCATAGGATAAATTTCACCCAAGCTGTTTAGTTTTTTATAACAGCCTTATAATATATCAGATTGTAATATGCTGTATATGTTTAAACACAGCAAAAGGAAAAAATTAATACACAATCCGCCCCCTCCTCCTCCCCCCACTCCCAACACACAACTGCCTCCTTCCTCCTACTACTAAGTGCCTTTGTGATGTTCAGTTGAGCTATTACTTTCTATTACAGAAGAAAAAAAACAAACCCTTGTCTCTTGGGGTTTTCCTTCCTTAGTTTGTCAGTAAAAAATTGGTTTGGTTTTGCTAACTGAACCTGAAACAAACTAAATCAGGGTCATCAGTAAGAAACCGAGAAACAATTTTTATTGGGGTGGAGAGTGTATAGCTGCTGCCTTGTGTAAAAGATGGTTCTCTCAGTTCCCACAGGACTAGCAAGAAAACAAAAATGCAACAATAAAGAAATAAAAATAGAAAAAAATAAAAGAAATGCTTATGATGAGAACTTTCTTTCTTGAAATTCACATTCAGACCAACCGAGCTATAATGTGGAATAATGAATATTTACTGTAAATTAACTGACATAATGACATATAGTCAGATATTGCTGCCTATGTTGCTATATGCTAGTGCTCTATGTGTACTACAAAGGCAAAATCCTAGCTGTTTTGCACAGAGGTGAGGTATAATTAAAGATTTATTTTTAAAAAAGAGAGAAAGTGTTGTAAGGCCATAGGGCATTTTAAGTAAAGAACAGATTTGTAGGTAAGTAGACATATTCTTTTCATCAATTGCCAATGTGAAGTCTGGGAAATTAGGGTAAATAAAGGACTGTCCTAGGAACACTGAAAGAGCAGCAAAGTTTAAGTTTGCAATGTTTAAAGTAGTACTATACCTCTGGGTTTGTTTTAATCGTAGTTTCCTTTAAAGAATTACAAACATTTGTGGAGAAAGGTTTATTTGATTTATTAGGGCTGAGTTTAAACAATTTTATGAACTGCATGAAGGGAAGAGTTTGAAGTAAGAAGTACAAAGGGAACAGTAACAAAATGAGGGACATTTGGATTATTTGACAATTTAAGGAAGACGGCATTCAGACAGTTCCAAATTTTAAGCCTGATAGCTGTATATATAGAACACCTACTTTTCAGCATAAGTTATCTCTCTCCCTGGCCTCCTGGCTGACTTCAGTCTAACAGGCTCTAGCTACCTCTCATAGCATATTTCAAGTGATGTTTTGCATGATAATACTACCAAGCTCTTATATAACATTTTTTCAAAAGGCAGTCTTACTTACAAGGAACATAAGTAATCATTATCCCTATTTTACAAACAGATAAAGTGATTTGCCCGAAGTCAGCCAACAAACCAGATGCAAAGTCAGAAATAGGAGTAATGACAGAAGGCCAGCTAATATTAGCCGTCAGGAAGTGGGCCTGGCTAGCAATGGCCTAACAACTTCCAGCTGGCCCCAGTTGCCTGGATAGGAGTGGCTGCATACTTATAAGCAGCAGCTCTTTCAATACTCAACAGGATAGATACTTCTTTACCTAGTCTTGGATTTTTGTTGCCCTTTTCCTATCTGCTGACTTCTGGCTCTGCCTTGGTGATTCCCCACGTTTGGTCCTTCACAGATCTTGCTCCTGATCCCCTGGGTTATGATCTTCCAGGGTCAAGCCCTAACTGCCCACATCCTGGTTGTTCCCTAGTACCATGGATGACTGGTGCCTCCTGAGTCTGGGGGGCACCAGTGGGGCACGACCGGCACAGCCAATTTCAGGGGGGGCACTACTGCTCTCCATACTCCCCTACTAACTGGAGCACTCGCTGTCGGGGGGGACCAGTACTCTTGGGGGGGGGGTCACGTGCCCCCCCATGCCTTCCCTACACATCTCCTATGCCTCGTAGAACCCAGATCTTAAGCACTACAGTGCTATGCACCCAGTGCTATGTCACTGAAATCTATATAGCTGTCCCACAACTTGACAGATGAAAGGAAAAGCGATTAAGTCAGTCAGTCAATAGTGGTTGGCAGTGGTGTAGGAGAAGAGCCCGATGTGTGAGTGGCAAGTCTTCCCACAGTGGCTACAGGTCCACATGTCAGATAGAGGCGGAAGCACACTGCTTCCTGGCTTGCTTGTGGGCCTCAGCCTGGGCTCTCTGATGGCTCTCCATGATAACTGCACCAGCTTTGACCTGGTTTCTCTAGACTGAGCAGTTGTGGGCAAGGTTCTCCCAGTTGTCAGTGTGAATGCTGAATTTCTTGCGACCTTGCTTGACTTTGTTACCATATTGGAGCTTTGGCCTCCCTTTGCGTTGCAGGTACTTCTTGATTGGCCACAGAGCACAACCTTTGGTGGATGATCTTGAGGCATGTGCTCCACCTGTCCCAGCCAGCGAAGCCTGCAAACATCCAGCTTAGTCTGCATAGACTGTAGACTGGTCCTCTCAAGGATCTCATTGTTGGTGGTCTGTTGGTTCCAAGTGACTACAAGGATTTTTCTGAAAGATCGAAGGTGGAAGATGTTCAATCTTGGACCCAGCTTTCACAGCCATAAAGGAGGGTACTGAGGACACAGGCCTGATAGATGGACACCTTTGTGTTCAGGGTTAACAGTTTGTTGTTCCAGACACATGACGTAAGTTTGCCAAAAATGACAGCGACTTTGCCAAGTCTTGGGTCAACTTCTCTATCAAGGCTAAATGAGCTGGTAAGAGTTGAGCCAAGATAGCAAAAGAGGTCTATGCTATCCAGAGCTTCATTATTAACACAGATTTTGGTGGGATGTTGGTGCCCTGCAACATGACAACTATTTTCTTGATACTGATTGCCATGCCAAAATTGATGCGTGCATCAGAAAACTTGTTCATCAGGATCTGCAATTCATCAGGTAAATCAGAGATGAATGCAGCATCATCTGTGAAGAGCAGATCCTGAACAGTGAGCTGGGTGACATGCCTTTTGCTCTGAAATCATCTGATGTTGAACAAGCTGCTATCCATCCTCAATTCAATTAGTATGTCAGATTGGTCATTTCTAAAAGTGTACTTAAGAAGGATAGAGAAGAAGATGCTAAAGCTGGTAGGTGCTAAAATGCAGCCTTGCTTCATTCCCGTATCGAGGCTAAACTCAGATGATGTTTCATTTTTATACTGGATGGTTGCCTTCATTCTCTCATGGAACTCCTTTATAGGAAGAATACTTTTTGTAGACAGCCAGTTTTCGACAGGATCTTGTAGATGCCATTCCTGCTAACTGTGTTGAAGGCCTTCTATAGGTTGACAAATGCTACACAGAGAGGTGCCTGATGTTCATGGCTTTTTTTCTTGCAACAAAAGCAGTGTGAAGGACATATCTGTTGTGGAGCGTCCAGCTCTGAACCCACACTGGCTCTCAGGGTAGACTCTCTCAGCAAGGACTTGGAGTCTTTTCAGCAGCACCTTGCCATCCATGCTGAGCAGAGATATCTCTTGGCAGTTGTTACAGTCTGCTCTGTTCCTTTTATTTTTGTAGAATTATCTTTGCATTTTTTCAAATCCTGGCGTATATGGCTTTCTTCCAAGCAGATGCAAAGAAATGTGTGGATGTTGCTCTCAGACTTTCTCCCCCCTGCCTTTAGGAGCTCTGGAGGTATCTGATGGTTGCCTGCTTCTTTCCCAGGCACATTCTTTTTGATAGCTTTCTCTACATCTTTGAGAGTTGGTATTTTGTCCAGTTCCTGCATTGTTGGGAGCTGGGGAACAGCATCTAAGTCAGCATCACAGATAATGGCATCCTTTGTGTAGAGTTCTTTATAATGGTCAGTCCATCAGTCAAGTTGTTTCTGCCTGTCAGTTAGGATGGTACCATATTTTGCTTTCAGGTTTTCAATCTTTTTACAAGTTAGACTAAGTGCATCTTTAATTCCGTCACAGGTACCATGAGTTCCACTCTTTCAAAGCAAATCTGAATCTTTTTCCATAGATCTTGCCAGTACTTCTGGGTACATTCTCTGGTGGCTTCCTGGACTGCAGCCTTAGCCTCTTTGAACTTGTGATTTCTGTACTTGGTTGTTGAAGTAGAGTTAGGTGAACTTTCATTTTTTTTCCGTGAGTGGGAGCAGCAGATGTTCATGCACTGCAAACCAGTCAGGTTGTTTTTTCTTTGATGTTCCAAAGACAACCAGCCAGTATCTTGTTCTTGAAATTTTCCCACAAGGTGTCAGAATCAGGGAAATCAAGTTGATCATTTTCAGAAGCATGCTCAAGTGCACATTGAAACTTTACACAAGTGTCAGAGACTTTCATGTTAGTGATGTTGAGGTGAGGTTTGCCTTTTTTGGCTTCACATGATTGATCTTTTTAGGGTGTAATTGGAGCCTGGCCCTGACAAGGGCATAGTCAGTGTCACAGTCAGTGCTATGCAATATATCAAAAATGTTTCTGTGATGCATCAGGATGAGGTCAAGCTGATGCCAGTGTCCTAAGCAGGGGTGCTTACATGTGATCTTGCTGTGGCTGCTGACAGAAAAATAGGTATTCAAGACTATCAGCTCACAAGAGGCACAGAGCTCAAGAGGCACAGGCTATTTCCGTTTAGGCTACCTGTGCCATGTTGGCCAATGATGTGTCCCCAATTCACCCAGTCCTTACCCCCAGTGGCATTGAAATCACTGATAACAGTGAGTCTGTTCCTTGTGGGGACATTCTTGATGATTTGTTCCAGCTGGGAACAGAACTCATCTTTTTGCTTTTCAGAGTAGTTAAGTGTTGGTTCATAGATGGATAGAAGAGTCAGGGTTTATAGATTTCATAGACATTAGGGCTGGAAAGGACCTCGGAAGATCATCGAGTCCAGCCCCCTGCTCCAGGGGCAGGAAGTCAGCAGAGGTCATAGGATCCCAGCAGGGTTCCCAAATTTATGTTCACATCCAGCTGCATGATCCTCTCATCGATAGATACCAGAGTGGCACATACACAGAGGACAGACTTCTTAACAGCAAATGTCAAACCATCCCAATGCACAAAAAGACTAGGAAGTATGGCAGAAGACCAGCTTGGCTTAGCAGGGAACTCTTCAGTAAACTAAATCACAAAATGGAAGCTTATAAGAAGTGGAAACTTGGACAAATACCTAGGGAGGAGTAAAAAAGCATTGCTTGGGCATGAAGTGATGAAGTCAGGAAGGCCAAAACACAACTGGAGTTGCAGCTAGCAAGGGATGCGAAGGGTAACAAGAAGGGTTTCTACAAGTATGTCAGTAGCAAGAGGAGGATCAGGGAAAGTGTGGGTCCCTTACTGAATGAGGGAGGCAACCTTGTGACAGAGGATGCAGAAACGGCTGAAGTGCTCAATGTCTTCTTCACCTCAGTCTTCATAGGCAAGGTCAGCTCCCAAACTACTGCACCAGGCAGCACAGTTTGGGGAGGAGGTTATCAGCAAAAGAACATGCTAGGGACTATTTAGAAAAGCTGGACATATACAAGCCCATGGGGCCGGATGGGATGCACCTGAGGGTGCTGATGGAGTTGGCTGATGTGATTGCAGAGCCACTGGCCATGATCTTGGAATTCTCATAGCAATCAGGATAGGTCCCAGATGATTGCTGAAGGGCAAACATAGTGCCCATATTTAAGAAAGGGAAAAGGAGGATCCAGAGAACTACAGACTAGTCAGCCTCACCTCTGTCCCTGGAAAAATCATGAAGCAGATCCTCAAGGAATTTGTTTTGAAGAACTTGGAGAAGAAGAAGGTGATTAAGAACAGTCACCATGGATTCACTAGGGACAAGTCTGGTGAGGAGTTGTCTTCAAAAGGAGGCTAGATAATCCCCTAGCCGGGGTCATTTGACTGAGAGTGAATTTGATAGCGGCTTTCAATTATCTGACGTGAGATTCAAAAGATGGAGCTAGACTGTTCTTAGTGGTGGCAGATGACAGAACAAAGAGCAATAGTCTCAAGTTGCGGCAAGGGAAGTTTAAATTAGATATTAGGAAGAATTTTCTCACTAGGAGGGTAGTAAAACTCTGGAATAGGTTACCCAGAGAGGTGGTGAAATTTCTGTTCTCGGAGGTTTTTAAGACCTGGCTAGACACAGCTTTGGCTGGGATGATTTAGTTGGGGATGGTACAGCTTTGAGCAGGGGGTTGGACTAGATCAGTGGTCTCCAAACTTTTTTGATCGTGCACCCCTATCAGCAAAAAATTTTTGAGCACACACGGCCAATATATGTATATTTATATTTGCGCACCCCATCAGTAAAAAATTTTTGAGCATGCACCCCCAATATATGTATATTTATATAAATATAAGTAGAAGTTCTAATATTTTCTTCCCACACCCCAATGGATCATCTTGCGCACCACCTGGGGTGCACACACCCCACTTTGGAGACCACTGCTCTAGATGACCTCCTGAGGTCCCTCCCAACCCTAATTTCTGTACAATTCTATGAAATCCAACACCACATATCCTTGGTTCATTGTCAGGTTTCCCAGACCAGATCTAGTAAATCCAGGTCTCAAACACTACAGCCCAGTGCTATGTCACTGAAACCACGGGTACATTATGATACAAGCCACACAGACTTCTTCCAAATAATCTGTACCAAGAAGCCTTTAATTTGAAAAAAACAAAACAAACAAAAACCCAAACAACCCCCCCCGTATTATGTACCTTAAATATTGTTAATTTGTCTTTAACTATGCGTTAAAGTGACCCCATTGTGAGAGAGACTTTCAGAACTACACCACCATTAGATAAGAACATTAAGTGAAGTAACTTACATTCCACTATGGGTTTATCATTGTACATTCCTTACTGAAAAAATAAAATCAGCCTTTTGTTTCTTCAATCTGCAGTATTGCTGACTGCAGGCATGTAAAAAATCCCTAATCATGTATGATGGTAAATTAAACATCATAAGACTAAAAAAAATCATATTTGGGTTGTTCTTGTTTGCCATCAGACTTCATGTTTTCAAGATTTATTCTATAATTGTGAATGCCAGACACTTACCTTTTTTTTTTTACGATGAAAGCTGAGATTCTCTCAGAATTACATTATTCCAGGAATTGGGGCTTTAAGGAAAAAAACATAAAATGTTGCAAGGCTCAAGATAAAACCAAAGGAAAACACTGCCTTGATCCATTCTATGCACAACCTCTTTCCTCATTTCCTTTTCCAAATGTCTCCCCCTTGCTTGTAATCTGGCCTTCTAATTTTGCCTTTTCTGTTTGCAAGGTTATTCTTCAGAAAACCTATTTTGCTATGTTTTGGAGCTGATTGGAAAATGAAAATTTTACCTTGCAGCAACATTTATGTTTTCAGAATTTGCTTTCTGTTCTGCATTAAACCCCCCCCAACCTTGTGAATGTTTTCATGAAAATGGAACTGCATCAAAATATGGTGTATGCATTCTACACAATACAGCAGTGGTTCTCAGTCTTGTTAGACTATAGGGTTGTTGGTTGTAGCTGCATTGGTCGAAGGACATTTTCCAAGGAGTGCCTGTAATCTAACAAGACCGGCAAGGTTCTCTAGGTAGATGTGGCATCTTTTATTATCTTTTATAGTAAAATGTAAGCTTCTTTGGGTAGATGTGATATCTTTTACTGCAATTGGTCTAATAAAAAGATATCACATCTACCCAAAGAACCTTGCCTGCCTTGTTAGACTAAAGGCACTCCTTGGAAAATGCCAGCTCTTAGCTTTTACTTGTTTTTCTTTTTACTTCTGTTGCAAAGAACTCGTAAAAACCACAATGGGTCAGGATGTTTTTGACACTGTAAATTCCTATTTGAAATCTCTGGGTTTGACTTGTGAATCATGTGTAGGTGTTTGCCTACCTAACAGTGCTAATATAGTATGGCAGCCATGAACGCTGCGTGCTCCTGGTGGTTGCGGGGGCATGGTGGCAGCGGGAGCACGGCGGTGGTGGTAAGTTGGGAGCTCCCGCAGACGCTGTTGGCGGCAGGGGAGGGGTGGCAAGCACTGACCAGGCTAGTGGAGATCACTGACTGTCTGCAGATGCCACCGTTGGTGGTGGAGGTAGTGAGTGGCGACCACCTGCAGGCATAGCTGACAGTGTCAATGGCACCTTTCCATAGGGGATGCACCACCATGCTCAGGGTGTGCATGTGCACCCATGTGCACCCCCTACACATTGCCAGTTGTGCCAGCTCCCAGTACCCTGAAAAGATACTCATGGCACCCCAGGGTGCCATAGAACTCTGGTTGAGAATTACTGGGCTGGAGATTAGGGCACTGATTTGTGATATGGGAAAACTAAATTCAAGTCCTTGCTCTAATTCAGAGAATAGGGTTCATTATTCTGAGTCAGGCAGAGGAGAATGTATGCCCCCTACACCCAGGGCCAGTATCACCAGGATAGAGAGGGGAAATTTCTCTGAACTAAGCACACTATACTGCCACTTCATCAAGTATATTCCAACCTGTTCTACAATATTTTTCCACCTTCCTCACCACAACAACTTTTTGTGTTCTGATGTTCTGCATTTTACTCAGTCCCAGGTACGCCTTGTCCTTGCACTTTGGCTCACCCAGTTCTGCTGCTTCCTGTGCAAATCACCTGTCAGTGGGAAACTGAACACCATAAGCAAGACTCTGAGTTCCATCTCTTTCTGCTGTTCACATACTAGGAGGGGGAAAAAAGAGAGGCAAGCAGCCTCACTCCTTGGGTAATAGTTTTGATTATGGTCCTTCATGGACAGGAGGAAGAGCCATATGGGTGTGACATTTTACTGGAGATGTGAGCAGAAATAATACATCTGTGTACGTGCAGAAATGTTTATATTACTGGGGCCTAACTTGTGAGCATCACACAATACGGGTTTCCCTTGGGAATACAGGAAGAAGTATAAAGAAAGACAAAAGGAAAAAAAATAGGTACCAATCAACAGATTGCACTGTTAGAAAATATTCCTTGTTTATTACTCCTAGTGTAGTGATATTCTTTCTTCATTGTGCCCAATGCTATTTTAAAAATCATGTTATTGTTTGTGGAGCAGGGGTATAACATAGGAGGTGGCATAGTGACAATGAAAAGCCATTTACATTCTTTCTGTCTTGAAATGAATGTGCTTTTCATACATCTCAAAATGTATTTTTTGCATTTTGTTCTGATTTTTAAATATATTTATTCAGGTGAAAAACCCATCATAATCAATGGACCTGCTCACTTGGATAAGGTTACATGTGTTTCCAGGAGTAAGATCACAACATTTTTCATTAATTAAAATGTTTATTATCAAAAGTATCTATTTAATTAGGAACTTTACTCAAATTTGAATAACAAAGGAAAAGAAAATCCTGAGTAAGAAACCTGAGCAGACAATATTGGCATTGAACAAAAAAGGGCAGACAGCTAGTGTGGAAAATTTATAGTTGAAATGTCTGTGAAACATTTTACTTAGACTGTGGCTCAATTTTGCAAAATAGCTTATACATAAGGATCCATAATTTCACCGGTTATTTCTGTATATATATACCACACTTATGTGTGAAATTGTAATAAACTTGTTTGCTGACTATACCTGAACAACTGCAAATATGCAGACTGTGATACCTAAGAACATCTATCAGTAGTATGAATCGCTTAATTATAAAAGTAGTTATTCTGGGTAAACAACACATAAATAAATCAATGCTTTCATCTTCTGCTTTAACAAACAATAAGCACATATTTTTAAAAAATGTTGAAGTAACATTTATACAAGATATCATTTTCAAGTTGCCAATGAGAAAAATATACTGCTTGCCAACAGTACACTCATGTTATCAACTTATCTTCATCTACTTTTTAAGGGCATAATTAAAACTGTACTTCTAAGTAACAGGCATTTATCACTGTAGGAATGTTCTCAATTAATAAAATGCTGCTGATCATGCCATTCCCTTCATTACTGTTTCTTTCATGTACTCACATCTAAGGAAACTTAAATTAGAATCTGTGTCACTTCTGGAAAAATTGCTCTTCAATTAATAAAAGGACTGCAAGGACTATACAAAAGGAATTGTAAAAGTAAATAGATATATCTGTGCTTTCATCTTTGTATGGCAACATGTCACTTCAGTAGATGAATCCTATTTGTTTTATTGCCAACTGTACATAGGGAAAGTTGCAGTTTCACAGATTTCATGGAAACTATGAACTATGGGATTGTTTGCAAAATCAACAACAAAAAAACTTAATAAAATGCTGGCTACCCAATGGAAGCAGTGGTCCTCACTGCCAGGGCAAGGAGCTGGCTTGCAGGGTGAAAACTGGAAGATGACAGCTTTCCTGTCATCTTTCCCCTGGGCCTCTCCACCAATCAGCACTGAGGGGCAGCACCTTTCTGCCAATCCATGCCAAGGAGCAGTGCTGTTGCAAAAATGCCCCCAAAATCAGCACTGCATGCTACAAGCAGACTGCAAAAAACCCTTTGTCTCACTGCAATTTATGTAGGTCCCTAAATATGAGTGCAGCAAAACCCTTAAGTGAACCCTAATTTGTCTGCGTAATTTTGAAAGATTACCTGCAGGATTTCAAATCTTTGTCTCTTAAGATTCCTGAATGAACTGGCAGCTAACATTGCTGTCCATCCTATCTCTAGTTGTTGAAGGATCAAGGGTTATGAGCTCTTGTCAAAACCTCATTATAGCTGTCCAAAATGTGATTGTATTGTATCATGTAAGTGACATACTATGGCTCCCACATTACATTTTGTTAACTAAAGGTATGATATCATCCTCTTAAAGAAGGGAAATTGCATGCCCGCTGCATTTGTACTGTATGGACCTTCAAAGAAATATGCCTTCATCCACCTTTTGTTTTACCATGACCCTGTAAACTCTCCCAGTCTCAGTAGCACCATTCTGAGTCAATACTAGAATTGGGTGAAACTTGGGACATCTAGTTTGTCATAAAAATGTCAGTATTTTGAAATTTGGTATCAGCTGGAATTGACCCTAAATGAAACGTGCAAACTGGAATTGACCCTAATTGTTTTGAAACCTGCAAACTGGAATCTTACAGAATTATTAGCACATGGTGTTTCCAAAGTGAATTATGCTCCTGGAGACCCAGGCTGGTGCTGACTTAAGTTGACATTTTTATCAGTTTCACTGCTATTAGATGACAAAAATGTCAATTTTTGTTAGAAACTGCCACAGTCTTCAGACCCAAGGACTTTTTCTCCTGGACCAGCTGGCTTCTCACGCTGTGCAGCTCCTGAGCAGGCAGCTTTGGAAGCCAGATGGCTCGGTCATCTGGCAGCTCTGAGCTCCTGGCCCCAGAGGGTGGAGCTGCCCAGGAACTGTCAGCCCCCTCAAACCTTGGCTGTCCAATAACCCACTAAGAAACCAGACAGGGTTCTATCAGAGACCTGTTTGTGACTCAACAAAGTTTGCTGAAGCCAAGACATTTTCATAAAATTTTGCAATGGGACTCTTTTGCTAGAAAATTCCCAAGAAGGTCCAGTCAATACCTGGACTGAAAATCTTCATGGCACGCACTGATACTACAGGAAATAATATTAGGGAGTCCATAGAAGACACTTTCCTCTCTAAGTCTATTCTATTCAGGATGTTTTCATCACTGTTGTTTCTCTGCCCCTGCAAACAATGCCTTCAGTGACATGACTAACTTCTAATGTATATGGTTAACTCTGCAAGTCCACATTGGTCTTGGAGTGGGAAATGGTAATGTTTGTGATGGTCCTGCAAGAGTTAAATCTAACACCCTGGAACAAGTCCCCAAGAAGGCTTGAACCCCTGCACAACCCTTCCTTGTAGTACAAAGGAGATCTTGAACAATGCCCTACCGTTATGTTACTGGACACTTCTTTTGGAGTTGCTAGACTTTACTTAAAGTCTAGGTTTTGATAACTTCTAGGCATTAATAAATAGACCCTAGCTCTTTTCCTAAGATAGGCTGACAATATGGAAAGCCTGGAAACCAGGGCATCATCAAGGAAATCTGGGACACTGCCCTCCCCTGCCAATGCTCTCTCAAGTTGGCTGGGGGGTGGCTGTGTATTTGGCAGGCATTGGCGCCTGCCTGCCTGCAAGGCTCTGTATGCTACTCCAACTCCTGGCCAGACTGTGCCCTGCACCCCTGTGTTACTGGGATGCCTATTATAATTCCCAACAGCCAGCCAGGACCAGCCTCTGAAATCCAGGACTGTCCTGGCTAAAACGAGACATATGGTCACCCTGCTTAAGAGGGAAGTTCTTAATGCCGCTGCACAGGTCAGATCCTAATGCACTCTATCAGCCTATTTCAATTCTCCTTGCAGTTTTATCTGGACATGGTCAACAAGATCAGGCCCTTTAACAGAAGAACCAGCCATTTTTCACTGCGGCAGAGGGGGAAAGGCAATCTGAAACAGTCCCTATATTGTACCCAAGGCTTTAATGAAAACCTAGTCTGGTTAAAGAGAAAGATTAATTTGACGAAAGAGAAAAAGGCAAGACAAGGGAAATATGGAGGGGGGAAATCAGCCATATCTTGAACTTCCAAGCAGGCAACCCAGGGGGTCACAACCCAGAAATGGGTTGCAAGAATATAGGAAAGGGTCGTGAACAAACTTTAAGAATGGATCAACAAACTTAAAAATAGATTCTCCTTTAAAGGCGAAAATTGTGGGAAACTGTGGCTTTTCCCGTGCAGGCTGGCAGAGCTCCAGCCTGCAAGGGGCTGTTTGGGGCCCCCCCATACCCCATACACTGTGGGACTGGGAGTGAGGGGCAGTGAGTTGGGACTACCTATCCGTGTTCACAAATGGGTCCTGGGTCAAAAGAGGTTGAGAATCGCTGGCATGAATGAGTCCTGCCTCCTGAGGCTGGGAGGGCACAGCGACCGCCTGCAGGTGGCGGCAGTGGCAGTGACAGGGGCATTGGCGGCAACATCAGTAGTGAGAGTGGGCAGAGCAGGGATCGCCCACAGGTGGCTGCAGTGACACCAGCGGTGAGGGTGGGCTGAGCAGGGACAACCCTCAGGCAGTTGCGGCAGTGTCAGCGGGTGTGTGCATGTTTGTGTGGCGAGTGGTGACTGCCTGGAGCATCAGCAGTGGCCAATCTCAGAGGGAGGCGCACTCAGTGTTGAGAAACACTGCACTAGAGGACCTCCAACGGTGCTCCTTCTTTATGATCCAGGGGTGCAGGTTGTAGCTGTGTTGGTCTAGGACACAGGCAGACACGTCTCTTTGGGTAACTGTGATCTCTTTCATCAGACCAACTCAAATCGTTGGAAAAATTCTTTCTTGCAAGCTTTCGGGTGTAGACTTCTTTATGATTATACTTCTAACCCGTGACTCCATAGTGGACGTGCCCCAAGCGCGGCACTGCTCGTGCACAAGCCCTCAGCCCTGCTACGGAGGCCAGTGCCCGCGGGGCAACCCAAGCAGCCGTCACCCCTTAACAACCGCGGAGCGAAAGGCAACTCAAAGCCTCGGTCAGGCACGGCGCCCCCAGCAGCTCGAGCTTCCCCGCCCCCCACGTGCTCGCCCGGCAGCAGATCTCACTTCCGGCGCCGGCGGCCAGCGGAGGCGGGGCTGGCTGGGAGGGGGAGGGGGAGGAGCGTGCATGCGCAGGCGAGGCAAGGCGAGGCAGCGGCTGCGAGTGGCAGCCTCCCCCGCCCTCGGTGCCTCGCGGCGGCCGTTGGTGCGAGCGGGGAGCGGCGTCCGAGCCGCCTCCTCCCGGGCCGGGACGCGCGCGGTGCTTCCTCGCAGCCGAGGCTAGCCTGGGCTGGGCCG
>NW_017729023.1:2733654-2738409 GCF_001723915.1 Gavialis gangeticus | reverse complement strand
GCGGAAGGTAACAGGCGGCCCGGGGCGGCAGCACCCCCTCCCCGCGCGGCCGCGCATACGCACACCCCCCCGGGGCGGGGGCGGCGGCCGCTTCGCACCAGGGGTTGGTGCAGCTCCTCGGCGCGGCAGCAGCAGCAGCAGCCCCGCGAGGCAGAGGTAGAGGAGAGGTGCCCGCCAGCCACGTGCAGCTGCTGGGGCTGGTGATTCATCGGGCCGGAGCCGAGTGCGTGTGTCAGATGGAGAGTGGGTGACACATATAGATATCTAGAGGTCTGTGTCTGTAGATTGAGGTAGTGGGGGTGGCAGGGCCGGATTAATGCACAGGCCAGCTAGGCACATGCCTGGGGCCTTGACGGAAGGAGGGGCCCAGCTGTGCTTTTTTAGGTATTATAATCATGGAGTGAACAGAAGTAGGGGCCACGACCTTGTTAGCCTACACCCACAACAAGGTTAATCCAGCCCCGTGTGTGTGTGTGTGTGTGTGTGTGTATGTGTGTGTGTGTACATGTTGCATGCATATGTATACACACATGTCTGTACTTTTATGCTTATGCATGTGCCTATTTGCTTGTGTGCGCACGTGTGTGTGTACTGGAGCCAGAGCTGGAGAGTGGGTGAGCTAGATATAGATATCTAGATGTCTCTATATCTAGATCTATATCTAGTGTGGGTGTAGACACGTGTATGCATGCACATGTGTACTTCTGTGCATATGCATGTGCATATTTGTGTGTGTGTGTGTGTGTGTGTCTACACAGGAGCCAGAGCTTGAGAATGGGATATTTGTGTATACACATGCACACTATGCCCTCTATACAGATTTGACTGTGATATTACAGAGGTACTTTCCTTTTCCTCAAAAGAAGATGCATGCATGCACACGTCTCTATATTTGGTGAGGTGTTATATATATGGAGGTGTGTGGAAGTGCATACATACATGTATAGGTATGTAGTGTGTATATATACACACATACAGGTATGTGTGTATTTGGTGAGGTATTATGTATGGAGTGTGCATGCATGTATATAATATATGGATGGTTGGGGGGGTGTGTATGTGCACACATACCTATGTGAGTGTGCATGGCAGTGGTATTTGTGAAGGTGTGGGGGGCTGTGGATGTGTGTGTGTGGGGTTTCCAGCCTGGGGGGGAGGGTCCCTGCACACCACCTGGCAGGATGCGGGGTACCATGGGTCACAAATGAGAATCATCAGCAGGACAGGGGGCTGTGGCTTGGGAATGAGGAGCAGACACATAGCTCTCAGCTGGTAAGTGGAGGGGAAGGGGCAAGAAGGGGGTGGAGATTGAGGCCCCTGCAGTGAGGGAGGGAGTGGGGCAGGAGCAGGGGCTCTGGTGAATGGGGCCCTGAGGCTGGGCTGGGTCATCTAGAGGCATGGGGGAAAGGCGTGGCTTCCTGCAGCAGCACACATCCCCCGGGGAGGCATGGGGACAGAGGCTGGCTGTGGTTCTGTACCCTGCTGCCTTTGCCCCAGGAGCTTAGCCATGGGAAGCCAGTGTGCCTCTTGTTGCCAGGTGGGCAACAGATGTGCAGCACGGCCAGTGTGCCCCATGTCCCCTGCCTGCTTTGTAGGCAGCCATGGCATCATGCGGCTGAGCTCCTGGGGCAAGGCAGTGGGGCTCAGACCCCAGCTGGCAGCCTGTCTCTGTGCTGTGGGGGGCATGTGCTCTCAATGCCTCCCCTGGGGGTGTGTGCTGCTGTGGGGGGGCTGCGCCCCTCCATCGTGCCTCTGGATGACTTGCCCTGGGGCCCCATTCACCCCAGCCCCTGCTCTTGCTCCACTCCCTCCCTCACGGTGGTGCCTCGATTTCCCCTCTTCCCTCTCCACAGACTTACCAGCTGGGAAAATCCAGAGATCTGAGGGTTCAGTTGGGAGATTGTGAATGGGAGTTACTTTGACTTTGAGTCTTGCGATGGTTTCATAACAGTTGGCATTAGTGTGCGTGTCCTAAGATTTCTGTCCTTTCTGCCAAATACCTGGAAATGAAATAGTTGCAGATTTAATGTCTAGGGGCTGAGCAACAAAGATGGATCAGTGATGAGAGCAGTTGGATCAGTGATGGACTTCCAGCCACCATAGCTTTTTCTTTAGATAAAAAATGTGTTTCTGCAACGGGCTTGACTGTTAAGTTTTTTGTCATTGCCACACTGCCTGTGTTGCTGAACCTGCTTTTAGCCTTGTAGTAAACTTACATTAGACAAAGAAAGATTTCCTAATTTTTTTTCTTCTAGGTTTCATAAATTGGGATATCTTGCCATGAATTGCATTTGGGTTCTTGGTACAGGTGTGATGAACATACTAATGAGATTTTTTAGGTAATTTCTGTACATCAGGCTTTACATTATGAAAAATAATGCAGAAGTTCCTCCTTAGTGATAAGTCAAAAGACCAATATGGAGTTTACCTTTATTCTGTGTGTTAGCCATGCAAAAATTTCTGTTGGTGCCAGAGGTGCAAAATTGGACTTTCCCATTATTATGTCAAAATGTATATTTTGGAAATGATACTTGTATGTATTTGTTGATCCCTAGCTAATACGTCTCACACCATGTTGGGGTTTTTTATATATGCATTAGATAATAAGATCCAAGTAAAAATTTGTTTTTATTGCTGAAAGTAACAAATTTAGGCACTAAGTTTTTCTCTGCTGCTGTTTTAGAGACACTTTCTAAACAGATTTGGAGAACCTACATATGTTATGCCATTGAGTAATAATAATACTCGGAATTTAATTGTGAGTTTTTCAGAAGTGCGGACGAAGTATATGTGCTTGTAGTATTTAATGGTACAAATTCTAAGCCGGAAGAATGGGTTTACTCTTAACTTGATGGCCTCTTAAAGGGATACTGTCAGCTTGGGATCAGTTCGTTTTTGTAAGTGTGTTTACACTTTGCCTTAGTTGATCCTTTTTTTTTGCAGTTTTCCTCTAAATATTGGGTATTCTGTTATAGTCAGACATCTGATTTAATATTTTAGTTGTAAATCTTTTATAAATATTCATGCAGTACAAATGTGAGACATTAAATGCTACACAGTAGTAAAAAAAATTTCTTACGTATTTCTTACTCTTTTTTTTTTTTTCAATTAATAACCTCTAAATTATAGTAAGCAGCTATTATATTACTGCTGTTTCTGCAGTTATAATTGATAAAGCCTCCTCAATATTTAGAGGGCAGTTATCCTGTTGAATATTGGAAATGAGGTCAAAGTTAAGACCTAAATATTAGGCCACAAGTTCAGCAATTGGCTGTAGAGAAGGACCTGGAACAAAGCCTCATTGGGGTTTGTCCCTGTGGGGCTGATTGTGGGCTAGGGCTTCTTGAACTTGTGTGAGAGAAAAGCTGACCTAAGAACTGAGGAGGTAAGCAGTAGAAAACAGGAAATCCTCACGGTCCTAAGATCTTGAAATCTCAGTTAAATCTTATGAAACAGTCAATTTAATTATTATGGGGGGATGAAGTTGGGGTAACAGAGCAGTCTGGGGTGGCTGAAAAACGGTGTGGGTAATCTGTTTTAGGGGTTATGTTTTCAAAAACCTTTGCAAGTAACTTCGTATTAACTGTGAAAATTTGTCTATATCTTCTTCCACTGATCCTTAGTTCTGCCTTTTCTCATGAAAGAGGGAAGGATTCAACTTAAATTTAGTTAAGGTTAGCAGATAAGGGTAGATGTTGACTCATCAATGATACACTGTCCCTATTAGCTTTAATTTCTCATGGCTTCAGTAGGGATTAAAATAAAAATGAGGGAGGGAACAGTGCAGTTGAAATAAACTGAGTTCATAAAAATCTGTTTGTTCAAGAATATGTTGGAAGCTTTCCTTATCAAATGCTATCCACTTCTGCAAAATCAAATTTTTATCTTCAGTCTCCTGCAAAAAGCAAGTTTCTTGTCTGTGATTATGAAGCATACCTATCAAATCTGAGAACCAAATGTGCAGGGCTATCTCTTCTTTCTGAATGGAGAGAGGGCTCAGATTGATCAGTCCTCACTGCTGTTTTTCTTATGTTGATGAGGTGCAACTGATAAAAATCAGGACAATTTAAAGTAGGTAGTGCCTGGAACAAGTCTTAGAAGCAGTCAGCTATTGAGTGGGGAGGACCCAAAAAGAGATTTGGAGATGGATGAAGTGGGGGGTAAGGAATGTCACCTTTGCAAGAGGTAACAAAGGTGTTATCTGAGGGGTGGGGTAAAGGGAGAGAATGCTTTTTTCCTTTCCAGGGGAAAGGAGATTTGGGGGGGGGGTATGGGGAGGGCACCAAATCAGACATGTATTAGCTGGACACTGCTAATGAAGTGTCCAAATAGGTTCTTGAATAGTTCCTTGGTTGGATGCCTAATACTCCCTTATTTAGCAATGATTGTTGGGGCTGGCTTCTTATCTAACATTAGTTTTTTTTCAAAATTATTTGCATTGTTAAAGCAACTTTTAGGTCCCCATTATATTCCTAATCTTACTGTTAGGACATTGCATTTATACTTGATATTTGTTCAAATAATTTATTTGGTAAGTACTAGTTTGTATCCAATTATAATTCTACAGCTCATCAAATACCATTCAGCAAATATTAGAATTCTTAAAAGCCTTCGTCAGAAGTAGGGGCCCTGTTGTGTTAGCGTTTATGCAAACCCTGATAAAGACATTTGTCCCCACAACACTACTGTGCAATAAAGTCAAGTCATTTGTTTCATTCAGCAATTTAGCTTAATTTTTTTTTTAATGGGACCCTC
>NW_017729023.1:2721770-2733487 GCF_001723915.1 Gavialis gangeticus | reverse complement strand
CCGAGGGCCGAATCCTGACAAAGTAATGGTCCCCAGTAGTCTGAGTCAGGCTGGGCAAGCAGCCACTAGCCCCCGCTGCTCTGGAAGCTCTGTGGGTCCTGATCCTGACTGCCATGGATGCAAAGCTGGAGCTGAGCCTCTGTCCTTCTCAGTCACGCCGGCAGATGGCTCCCTCCCCACAAGAAACCCCACCAAAAAACCCCCTTGACTGCATCAAGGAGCTTTTAGTTTAAGACTGTGGCAACCTTTTCCTGGTCTTCTAATAGGAAGTTTTGTCAGTAACCAGCAGCTGCCATTGCCAAGTCACCAGAGCATGTGTAGACCCGTGTGTTTTTGACAGCTCTGTGTGGCTGTCACACTTGTGCTCTAGCAGCACAGCTGCTGGCTGGACCATGGCAGCAGTGGAAAGCTTGAGAGTGTTTGCGTGCCTTCTCCAGGTGCCCAGCAGTAGGAGAATCCGTATCCACTCAGTAGAGTAACTGTTGGCAGAATAGAGGGTTCTGCTGCTGCAGAAGGGCTTAATGTGAGACTGCACTTGAAATTTTTGTCAGTAGATCACTGTAGAGTAGATTATGCCTTACCCAACTGGTGGGATTTATAAGAGTTCTTAATCAAGTTTTTGCTTACTTTCATTCACATACACAGAGAGTATGCAACTATTCTGTTCTGTTCTGCCACCTGTAGTAGTTTCACTTTAGCTGGTTGGCTTAGTTATTGGATTAGTTACTAGTGTTTGGTAAACTTCTCAGACCTGAAATATTATTTTAATGTTTTCAAGTCAGATTTTTTTGAAGGGTGTTACAAAGCTAGGCCCTGATCCTGCAAGTTGTCTTCGTTAAAGTTTCATACAAATGGAACAAGAGGCAGAGTCTTAATTGTTAGCATGAAGCAGTGAACCTTCACTAGGTTTGTCACTGTAATATACACTTTGTCATTGTAATGAGCCCAGCATAAGGGCTGCTTAGCAGTGTTTCAGTGCCTTAAATGGCTAGCGCACATTGACTTGTAGTCTAGCCAGGATTTTGTTGTTAATACTTCTGTGTAGAACTTTATCAATAAATGATGTCCTTCTATAGTGAAAAACATTACTATGAAAAAAACTTGGGGTGTGTATATGTTGCTTGTAAGTACACTTATGAAACTTGATAAAACAGAAATACAGAAACTCTAGTTCTAATTAAAAAAATTGTTTTTCTCTTTTAGCAAAACCTCTCTTTGCTGAATAATATTGCCCATAAGAATCTAGTGTAGAGTTAAAGCTTGTTGTACTTCGAGTATGGTTTTTTAAAAGAAGCTTATGAAATTTAAGATGCCAAATAATTTCATGGAAATACTCTGAATGGGATTGCTAATGAAAACCTCTCCTCTATGTGTGGCTCTGATTAAACAACCAAAGCAAGCGCTGCTAGAGTACATAAGAAATGATACGGAGAATGTAATTTAAAGCAATACTCTGCATTAACTTAGATTTCTTGTCAGCTCAGGCCATTATCTTTTTTAAGCTTTTCTGGATAGTGATAGACATCTAACTAATACCCCGGGGGGAGGGAGGGGGAGTGGGGGGGAGAGCAGACAGGGATTCTGGGTGAACTGTATGCAATGTCTTGGAAAAAGTCCACCAGTAAGGGGGACTGTGCTTAATGGTCACTACCATATATCGTATTTGGATGGGTTATAATAA
Source organism: Gavialis gangeticus (assembly GCF_001723915.1). NCBI lineage: Eukaryota > Metazoa > Chordata > Crocodylia > Gavialidae > Gavialis > Gavialis gangeticus. Next base: position 2,731,806 of record NW_017729023.1, on the reverse strand, counting down.
CCTATTCTTGTGGTGGGTTCCCATCAGCATACTTGCCTAGCGTGTGCCATACGTTTTATAGCCATACTTAGTGTTGGCTGCATATAATCAGCTTCATAGTTGATTTCTATTGCTGAGCACATGCTGTTTTTGGCAGCAGTTTAATGATATATTTAGTGAGATCTCCTTGTATGCAATTATAAGATGAGGTGCTTTTTTCCCCATGCCAATTGTGGGGGAAGAAACCTCATCTTATATTCAAGTAAAGATGGAACAGAAATGGGAAGGGGGAGAACAGATACAGAGGTCAGAATAATTAGTCATGAACATAGTAACAGTAGTCGAAACACAGAATAAGATGAAGAAAATTGATGAAAAAATTCTAATGTTTTTGTTAATTATGGAAATGCCTATGTTCATAAAGCTATAACAGAAACCTTTATGCAAATATTGCTCTATAGTGTTGGCACCCAACCAACAGCAGTGTTGGTGAATAAGAACTTTAAAATGTCTAAAAGATGACCAAAGCTGGTACTTTTTAAATACCAAAAAAAAGGTAAGAATGAGAATTTGTTTTTAATCTAAAATAGTAAGCATGGGTAAGGAGATATGTTATTTAAAAAAAAAAAGTCATGACCATTCAATCAAGATTAATACTCTTGGCTTCTAATACTCTAAAGAGTATGGGTAAAGAGGTGTATGACATTTAAATAAAGTCATGGTACAGTTCAGTCAAGAACTGAAGCAAGGGATTTCATGAATTTGTTTTGGAAGCTTATTTCACATTGACATCCAACCAAACTGATAACACAAGTGTATTAAATGGAATAATTAAATAGTTATCTTAATCTGGTCTGAGATTAGTCTTAGTGCAACTGGATTTAGTAGATGCACAGTTTAGTTGCCAATGCATAGTGAAGTTTGGTGGATTAATCTTGATCCACACTAATTATATAGAAGGCAAAAGAAAGGAAATAGGAAGCAAAGCAAGGAAACAAAGCTGTGTATAAAATGTACTACTGTAGGTTATCAATGTTTGGTAACTCAGTACCATCTTAATATGAGCGCTTATTTGTATTATTGTACTTAAGTATTGCAAGACATGGTGTTTTCTGTTAGTAGGACTCTTACTTGTGACTAAATGAAAGAAGGCTACTTATGATATTACTGGAGATTTGTCTCAATTCTCTTTCAGAAGTGTTTAATAGAAGCATGGAGCATACTTAAGAGGTCTGACTGCATGGCATGTTTAGACCATTGTAAAGTACATGTTTCAGATAAATTACACTGATGTAAGTTACACTTGTAATCAAGAGGACAGGCAGTCCTCTGGACCTATTGACCTGGAAAGATGTGGGCAGTGGAGTCCTGCAAGGCTCGGTCCTTGGACTGGTGCTGTTCATTGTCTTCATCAGTGACTTGAAGTTGGGCTTGGAAAGCACTCTGTCCAAATTCACAGATGATACCAAATTATGGGATAAAGTTAACACACTATAGGGTAGGGAATGAATCTGGACAGGTTGGAAAAGTGGGGAGAACAGAATAGGATACTGTTCAATAAGGACAAGTGCAAGGTGCTGCACCCAGGGAGAAGGAATCACCAGCATGCTTAAAGGCTGGGGGGAGGACCTTCTCAGTAGCACAGCAGCAGAAAGGGATCTCGGAGTCATTGTTGACACCAAGATGAACATGAGTTGCCAATGTGATGAAGCGATCAGTGAAGCTAACTGCACTTTGTCATGCACCTGCTAATGCATGATAAAGAGGTCTAGGGAGGTGATACTTCCCTTTTATGTGGCATTCGTCAGGCTGCAGTTGGAGTACTGCATCCAGTTTTGTGCGCCATGCTTCAAGAGAGACGTAGACAACTTTGAGAGGGTTCAGAGGAGGGCCACTCATATGGTTAGGGGCCTGCAGGCGAAGCCCTATGAGGAGAGATTGAGGGCCCTGGATCTCTTCAGCTTCTGCAAGACAAAGCTGAGAGGTGGTTTTGTGGCCTCCTATAAATTCATCAGGGGGTGGGAGGAGGTGGGCAGCAAGAAATAGGAGATGCTTTTTTTACCCTTGGAGTAACGAGGACACTAGGAACAATGGGTACACACTGACGGAGAGCAGATTTAGGTTAGACATCAAGAAGAACTTCTTTAAAGTAAGGGTTGCCAGAATCTGGAATGGGCTTCCAAGGGAGGCGGTGCTCTCATCTACCTTGGGGGTTTTTAAGAGGAGGTTAGACATGCACCTGACTGGGGTCATCTGACCACAGCGCTCTTTCCTGCCCAGGGCAGGGGGTTGGACTTGATGATCTGCTAAGGTCCCTTCTGACCCAAACACCTGTGAATCTGTGAATCTGTCCGATGGGCAGTTCTTGTAGTAGAGACAATTATGCTGCATTACTACTTGTTGTAGGGCTGGAGGGGTATTGTAGCTGTGACAGTTGAGGCAATATTCAAGAAACTAAGGGTTTTTTTGGTAATACCTTTTTTTGGATCAGCTGTGTAACTTGGAGAGATGTTATACAGGTGCTCTTCAGGTCTCAGTTTCTTCAGATCTGTATGATCATGGCTACAATAATACTCCAACCCTACTACACCATGGGTGAGGATATTGAAATTCACTATCTTACAGCCCAAGATTAAAGAATGGCAATATATGCCTGTGGGCTTTTCTCCCAAATATACAGTAGGCCCAATAAAAGATACCACCAAAAAAACCCCAAACCCTTGTTGCTTGCCACTATGTGGTAGGGGAATAGGTAATACAGTCTAAGCCTTAATGTAATTTTTTTTGGCAGTTCAGCTGCTATCTATGCTGTTTTATTAGCAATATTGAATTTAGGTGTCAGTTGTAAGGCTGCTGTTGAGAGGCAAGCTACTCTGAAATAACTAATCTTAATGATGTACAGACATGATGACACAAGTTGTTCCCATGCCAGTAAACCTGCATACTTTAATTTAGCTTTAGTGGTGCTTTACATATTGAAACCAGTGTATTTTGGCAGATGGCTGCTGTCACTTGTATGCTTTAAATGCTCCCCACAGAAGTGGCTTATACTTTAATAGGAGTGGGCAAAATATGGCCCAGGGGCTGGATCTGGCCTGTGGCAGGACCCTTGGCCCTGCCTGGCCCAGATGGAGGGGACAGCCTGGGCTGTGGCATGTGCAGCTGGTCCTGCCACTTGTGGGTGTGGAGGTGCCACCTGTCATGGAGCACTAGCCTGCCGTATCCTCATGTGCAGCTCTTGGGTATGCTGGGAAATGTGGTCTGCAGGGTGGCCTGGCAGTTGGACTCAGCTTCCTGGCATTCAGTTTCTGGCAGTAGAGCAAACCTTCACCCTTGAGTTCCTTTAGTTGCATGCTGCTGAATGGGCAGATAAGGTTAGTCAGACTCCTGTGCTGGTGAGAGACTGCTCGTATCAGTTTGAGGTAAAGGTTTTTGGATCTGTTCTGCTTCCCCTACTGCCATCTGTATAACATCTTATAGGGAGTACTTGCGTATATCTCTAATTGGGGGATTTTGTTGGAAATAGAATGACTATTCTAATATAATAAAAGCCATAGCACGTCTGGCTCTGTGTCTGTCCGTAACGCTCTGCGCCAACTGTGCATGTGCCTCCCAGAGCCTTATTGACAGACAGACACACAGGTGAGGCAGAGGTGGTAGGGACCAGGGTGTGCTCCGCTGCGAAGGCCATGGCTTGCAGGGGTGGGAGGCGGCACATGGCCATGTGGGGGCGTGGCACATGGTGTAGCCTGGTGTGTGGCCCCAGGGTGCTGTTTAGGGAGCGGGTGCGATTTGTGCAGGTAGTGCCCACTGACTGCAGGGGGGTGCACCCCCCACACCCGCTTTCCATGTGGCACCATGCAGCTGTGTGCTGCACCCCCACTGAGGCCCTAGTCACGGTGAATGCGGCTCTGGCCAGGCTTGGCGTGGGACACTCAGATCCTGTTGACTTCTCCAGAGGTGGCACTGGGAGCCCAGGGGGGCACGTGTCCCCAGTCTGTGCACGGGGCAGGGGCGGCTGCTGCTGCGGCCTCCGGTCCGCTTCTGCTCCCACATCGCTGCCTCTGCTTAGACAGTGGCGGGGCACCATGCGAGTCTGGCAACGGGGCGGGCCAGGCCGTGCAACGAGGCACGTGGGGGTGGCTGTGGCTGGGTTTGTGCGGCCTGCAGTGTATGGCTGGGTGTGTGCGGCCCATCCCCTCTCAGGGGATCTTCTTGGTTTTTGTATTAATGGAGTGGTAAGGAGCTGGAACTTATTGTGCTAGGTTCTGTATAAACAGAAGGATATGGCCTATCTGGAACAGCTTACAAATCTCTGTATCCTTTCTTCATCTTACCTTATTGATCTTGTAGCAGAGGCAGAGATGATTGTAGCATGGTGCAGGGCCCAGGGGCAAATCAGCCTGTGCGGGGCCTGGATGTGGGTGGTGGTGGTGGGGGGTGAGTGGCTGGATGCAAAGCTGGCCCAGCTCCGTGGTGTCCCACAAATCACAGGCCCGGTGCAGTTGCCCCAATTTCACACCCCCCTAGGGACCTGAGCAGAGGTATAAGGTAACTAACTGTCTGTTAGTGAATCAGGCAGTGGACTTTGTATCAAATACCAGCTGGGATAATAGGGATGGCTTACTCATTGCTGAGTTTAATCCAAAAAAGTGAATCTACCGCATCAGTAAGTTTAAAAACAAAGTTTCATTGAGGTCCTCATGCAGTCTTCATTCCAGGCATAACAGCTTTGTTCTGCTTGTGACAATCAATGTATTTGGTGCAGCTTTCATTAATTAAGAGCACTACCACCCTTACTGAGACCGGAATTAACTCCTGGTTTAAGCAATGTGTTGATGTTCAGCAACATGTTCTCTTTAAGTGTGTACTGATTGTCAAGGGGCAGTGGACTCTGAAACTTGTGACAGAAATTGGCTTGAAAACAGCACAACCCGTACCTAGGTGTATCATTGTAGATCAGTGAGTGGGCTGAGGGCTGGGATGGTGCAGGTGCTAAGGCACATGACTGACAGCCTGGGGGTTGCAGGGTCAAGGCTATAGCAAAAATGCTTATGATGTGGCCTGTTGGATTCCAGCGAATCTGCAAATTCTGCTAAATACCTTGTCACAAAGACATGAAAAAGGAAAGGAATTGAGTGGGCTGAAAGTGGGAAGTAAGTGCAATGTAGCCTTTCTCTGAGAATGACCAAGAATGGGATGTTATAAAGAACTACTTACTACCATAGCTGAGCAGTATATTCTCACCTCTTCCACTGATCCCAAGAAGGGTAGAAAAGCTATGGGAGATAGCAGCAGTAATATCATTTAAATGGCTTTACTAACCTGATGGCTGGTAAGTCTAGACCTTTCTCTCATAGAGGAGGTCTGCTGTTGTAAAAAATCAATTCTTCGTTCAAGACTAGACGGGTATGAAATGGATGGATGCTTTGGTTAAATTATCATCACTCTCGTGACTAAGCAGAAATTGCTAAATAGAACATCTGGATAGTACAGACTCCAGAGTTGAGCTATCCTGTTAAGTAAGTGAAACAAAACCTTGGCTACTTCCCGGTGAGCCCTTAATGCAAATATTTCATAGGCCCAGCCAAAGGCCAACTTTTGTAGTGTAAAGTTGCTACCCTGTTCAAGAAACAGACATGAAATTTTTATCTCAGCATTCGTTGCCCTGGGGGCAGTAACCCTTATTGCAGCCCTTGAAGTCATAGGGCATGACTTTAAACCTCATTCCTCTTCCCTTCACAGTACATTACTCAGATTTGAACTTTCACAGGAGGTATAATCATACATACGATTGAAGTAGATCTCCCAATATATGGTATCTTTAAGTTGTGAATTTGAGAACTGTCTCTTGGGATCTAGTATACTTCACAAAGTAAAGCATTTCTCACAACTGTCATAGTATTTATTCCCAAATAAAGTGAAGAAATAGCCTTCCTTTTATAAGTATCTATGTCAGGGCTCAGAAGCACAGGACCAGCTCAGAAAAGTGCAATCCTTGTTCTGTATTGAGATTGGGAAGCCCCATGACTCCGAATGCAGATGTTAACCAAATAACATAAGTTGTCTATTTTATTTCCATGGGGAGGATTATACCTGGGCAGCAGTTCTTTAGTTGAGATGAATTCTGTGTTTAAAAGAGGGCTGTTCTTAATTCTCTAGAATCTACTGGTAGACTTGGATTGTCAGGAAACTCGTGCCTCATGGAGATGCAGAACAGGATTAGTGATCTGTGTTCTTAGAGCTTAGCACTGTTAAGGTGTCAGGTAGTGCCTTGTGCCCTTCTAGAAAGCAAAGTTCAGTTTCACTTGCACAAAACTGCTGACAAGTGGGAAATGACAAGTGAAGATATGCCAGGCAACCTGAACTCCCTTTGCCTTTCCTTTTCTCCTCCTTAGTATTACATACCTGGTTCTGGATGTTTGCATTGAAGTATTGTCTTCCTTCCTACTCTGGAGGCACGTTGCTGTCAGAAGCCCATTGTAATTATTTGATGACCACAGAAAAATGAAGAACTGGAAAATGTATCTGGGTGTTCCTGAGAATTTACTGTCTCTGAGTAAAAATATATAGGGATCTGGCTCACTCTGGGGACAAATGCAGAATACATTTCCAAAGGTTTTAGTTTGTTTTGCTAAGGAAGAATTTGCCATGTTGTACAGAAAGAGGAATTTTTATTCTTAATGAATTTTCAACCCAATTTATAATTGGGAAAGTAAAATTTTAATTCATCTGGCTCTAGAAGTTGGAACTTGGAAGAAACTTCAGGAGGTGAGGTATTCCTTTGTTGTCATTGGCAAATAATTATTTTTCTTGGAAAGATGCAAGCAGACTGAATTGCCCATTATAAGGGGTCTTTGGACTTAAGTAACTGAAAGTTTCCTTTTAGAAACTTTAGATCTAAAGTTTCTGTTTAGATCAGTTTCTTTATTCTCTAGTTTTATAACTGAATTGTGATCTTAGCATTGAACTCCCTTGTTTCTCAAGGCAGTGTGTGTTCACAACTGTTATGTTCATTATTTTCACACCTTAATTAGGTGATTAAATTTACCATTCAAAGTAGTAACTCTGCAAGCATACATTGTTATAGTGGTTACATTTCATGTATTGTACTGCTAATTGTATCCCCAATTTAAAATAACCTAGCATTTTTCATTTTTGTTGGGAATCTAACAGCTTTACATAGTTGTTTATGAATTATTCTGTTTGCTTTGGAACAGTGGTTTATAAACTTGACAGATTATGATCAGCTGTCCAAAATGTAGGTGTCTTTTCTTCAAGAGTTTTGCAAAATATAGTTTGAATTCAACTGAGTTCATAATTTATCTTAAAAGTTAAATGGGATCTTCCCACTGGTTTTTGCACCAAATGAAACTATTGTTCCTATGCAAAAGAACCAGAAAGTTGACCTGGCTTGTCTGTTTCTGTTACCTAAGCTCAGGGAAAAGAAAACAACATTTTTTTTTTTTTTAAATCTCATTTCCTGTTCACCATTGGCTTAAAGGTGATGGTAATGGAAAAACTTAATTTGCTGTGGTTGGTTTTTTTTTTTGTTTCGTTTTTTTTTTTAACCGTTAATATTGCATAAAACATTGTTAGTGATTGTGAGAGTTTTAAGTACTTGGCAGAATTCCCTTATTTAAGGACGTTCCTTCAGAGTTAATGGGTTATATGTAAAACTGAGGAAACTACAACTTTTATTTTGTGTTAGTGGGAGCAAGCTACTGTTTTTGATCGCGCACCTTCTGTTTTTGATGTGTCCCCCCCCCCCCGTTCCCCCACTTCACCCTCAAATTAAACTTTAGCATAATATGCCGTAATATAGTTGTATATCAGTAGTATTTATTGGGTGGAGTAAGGGGTCAAACGAGGCTTTGATCTTGGGAGATGATGGAAGACGGAAAAATATGCTGTTTAGTACTGAAATGTGTCTTGGATTTCAAGTGAATCAGCACTCTGAGCCTACTTCTGGTGATAGCAGCTTACAAGCAAGATGTAATATTTTACTTTCTACAGGATGCAGCTGTGCTCAAGTACATGTTCTTTAAAAACAGGAAGTTTTTATGGGTTAAATGTGTGCAATTTTTTTTTACTTGTCTTCCTATATATTAAAGATTAAATTGCATTGCGTTATAAAAGAAGACTTCTTTTAACACATGCCATTAGATCCAAAGAAGAAAACTTTGTTGCTTTATTAAACACTTTTCCTTCAATAATAATAATAAAGATGTTTACTTTTGGTGGAATAGTAAAATAACAGTAAATACAGTGATTATTAACATACAAGTCAGTCTCAATATGCCATTGGAGGATAACATAACCTGCTCTTAGAGTTTTAAAAAACCCTCTGGTATCCATGTAGAGTACAAGCTGTTCAGTGTCTCTACCGTGTAGATGGATAAATTATGGCGGCAAGAATTATATGCCTCTCCATGTGGGTGCCTGTGTAGAGCAAAGATAATTCCGGACTTCCTAATGCATTGTCTAGTTGTTCTTTTAATTGTCATAATATTACTGTCTTGTCATTCTCCAAAAGCAATTATTTCTACATCAGATGTGTATGTAATTTCCCATTCCTCTTGTATGATTGTCTAAGCTTAATTTATGATTTTTCTTAAAGCAAGATGCATGTAATTTCTCCTATGTATGCCTTAATATAGTTAGATATTGGTATAAGTTAGCTGAAAAGGAACCCTAAGTACCTTATTATTTAGTAGCCCTGAGCCTTTTTTTTTTTTTTTTTAAACTTATTTGGGATAGTAGGAGTTGCACATCAGTACCTGTAGAAAGTTGCTTGAAGGCTGGCTGGGGGAGGCAGTCTGATATGCAAGCCACACCTTGCTAAAGTCTCTTATTCAAAGCGTGTTATTGTTTCTCTGTTTGCAAAGAGACATTTTGTGGCAATTGTGATATTCTTGCTAATGTCATAAAAACTGAAGAGTATTCATATTACAGTGGTGCTTAAGAACTCCAGTGTAGTATAAGGGTTCTAGTATGGCAATATAAGTATACATTTAAAAAAAAAAAAAAGATTTGTTGTACAGGGAACTTCATTTTGGAGCAAAGCTTTCAAAGTGATTTGCATCTTAGGAGGCATACTTAGATGTGCTTTCTCTTACTACTTTAGCATTCATGTCTTTCTTTTAATAGAATAATAGAATAGATAATAGAATAATCACTTTGATTGACACTTTTTGCTGTTGAATCTATCTCAGCATTTAGTATGACAATATAAAGTAAAATATCCAATAAAAATGAAGAAAAGTAAACTGCTTTCTCAAATGAGCTCCCTTCAGACTGATATTGGTGTAACACTGGAACAGGCTACCCACTCCCTCACTGTGGGGGCCTCGATATGCCAGCCCCCTCCACCAACAGACTTACCAACCAGATGCTGCTCTCCAAGCTGCTGGCCTGTCCACATGCATGCTGTGGCTGTTCCCACGCACATGGCATTTATTGGTGACATTTTTGGCTGCATCAGACAAAGAAAGCTGATTGTTGATAATGTCAATTTTTCTTTTATTCGTGCTGACACGATATGGACTGATGTATCTGTGCACCTGTAATCATAAGGTCTGGGTCCCGAGTGGTGTTCAGGTTCAGTTCTCTGATAAGTGGCTTGTGTACTCCAGGGCTCATCCTAGCTCAGGTGCAGGCCCGCACTGTTCAACATCTTCATCAGTGACTTGGACAAGGGGGTAAAAAGCACCCTGTTCAAATTTGCTGATGACACTAAGATGTGGGGGGGATGTGGGCACACTAGAAGGGAGGAATAGGCTACAATCGGATCTAGACAGATTCCAAGGGTGGGCGGATGAGAATAGGATGGGATTCAACAATGACAAGTGCAAAGTGATGCACCTGGGGAGGAAAAACCAGCACTGTACCTACAGGCTGGGGAACTCCCTTCTTGTCAGTACAGAGGTGGAAAAGGATCTTGGAGTCGTCATTGACTCCAAGATGAACATGGGCTGGCAATGTGGGGGTGCAGTCAGGAAGGCCAACCGCACCTTGTCATGCATCCTCAGATGCATCTCGAGCAGGTCCAAGGAGG
>NW_017729023.1:2710702-2721286 GCF_001723915.1 Gavialis gangeticus | reverse complement strand
GGCAGAGGGTAGATTCAGGCTAGATATCAGGAGGTGCTACTTCACTGTCAGGGCAGCTAGGATCTGGAACCAACTTCCAAGAGAAGTGGTGCTGGCTCCTACCCTGGGGGTCTTTAAGAGGAGGTTAGATGAACACCTTGCTGGGGTCATTTGACCCCAGTAATCTTTCCTGCCATGGCAGGGGGTTGGACTAGATGGTCTACTCAGGTCCCTTCCGACCCTAGAAACTATGAAACTAAGATGTGGGCTGGATGCGGCCTGCCAGGCCGGTCCATCTCGCCCATGGGGCCCCTAAAAAATTTAGAAAATTAATATTTATCTGACCCTGGCTGCCTGTCATGCGGCCCTCAATGGCTTGCCCAAACTCAGTAAGCGGCCCTCTGCCCAAAATTGCCCGCCCCTGTCCTAGATGATGGAAAAAGAAAAGATAGGGCAGACTTTCCATCTCTGTTATGCTAAAGTTGTCCAATAATGTGAAGTTCCTGATCTCCTTAAGGAACAAAGTTCCGCTCTTTCTTGGTGCTGATGGGAGAAGAGTGAGTTCTTTCTCTGCCTTCCTGTTTTTCTTTGGGGAAGATTCTACCTTGTGTCCAGCATTCACCTTTTGGTTAAAATGCTGAGATTGTTCTGTTTCTTTCTGTCTTCAGTGCCTCAATGCTTTACAACATTTTGCTAGCAGGAGTATAATGTTTAAGAAAAAGATCAATGATAAAGCTGACCAGTTTTTGAGAGAGGTGAAATGATTTTTGTATTTCAAGACATTACTTCATTGGGCAGCCAATCAGTCCTTTTTTTTTTTCCTCCCCAAGTTACAGAAGATTGAGTTTCTGCCTTTTGAGTTTGTGCTAATTCCTTGCTGAAGCATGTGATGGAATTTATTTATTTACCTGAATCCACAACTTCAAATTTAAGATGACTCCTCAGTAATTAGATTTGGTACATGGAAAATGGAAAACTTACTATCTCTTTCCATGTAGATAATCTAATTATTAGAGGTCATCTTAAATGTGTTCCTCCCAGTGCTGTGGTGGGAAAGCAGCAGGAGGAAGGCAGGCAGTGTTGGGGGTAGAAATGGTGGGTAGGGAACAGGCAGCCTGCTACTTTGCCTCCCATGCCTGCCTTCACACCACTTGCCCTCCTCTTTCACCTACTGCCCTTTGCCTCCCATGCCTGCCTTCACACCACTTGCCCTCCTCTTTCACCTCCTGTGCATCACTGGCTATTGCTTACCCTTTGTGGTGGCTCTGGCTCAGAGCACACGGTGGTTTTGCCTACAGTTAGGTAGCAGCAGTGGCAGCAGCTCTGGTTCGAGGTTGGCATTGTAGTTAAAGCTGCGGCAGCTCTGCTGTGGTCCCCCTGGGCTAGGCTGTGCATTGTGGGGGACCCTCCCCTCCCCAGGCTGCCACTGTTGCCTGTCCCAGGCCATAATTGAATCCATGGTGAGGCTTCTTACCTAACTTGAATAGGAGAGCACAGGGAACCTTGTGTTAGAGCTGAGTAAATCTGGTAGTCTGATGCTACTCCTCTGCTCAGAAGGCCATGGTGGCCAAACTGTGTGTACTTTAATAAACTTCTTTATTTTTCTGTTACTTTCCTTTGGATAAGCTTTTTTTCTGAGCTTTGGTATTGGTTCTATTTACTTGCTGGAAATGATGTAAAATTAAACTAAAGTCTTTTTTTTTATAGTGAATATAGATGTGTGGAATATTGAGTGACACTTGTTTTTCACTTTCTATCTTCCAGTGCCTGACATTGCATCTTTTAAAATTTATCTTTACATGACCATTTGTAAATGTAACTAGCTTTAAAAAAAAATGAAGTGAACAAGTTGTCTTTTATCATGTGGAACCATACTGACAGTCATGGGTTATGAGCATGGCTGGAATGGAAAACTTGTGGGCACAGACCTCTTACCCTTTGAGCTTTCATAGGCTTTTCTTCTGTCACAAGAGGGAGATACCAGACAGTTGATCTTTCATGCCTATACATAGAAATATGTTGAAAATTGGATGATATAGTTCAGGACTGATGACAGCCCAGTTAAATTTGCCACAATAATTCTGTATTCAGTGTAGCTAAATTAAGATTTGTCACACTGGACAAGTCAGTCTGTGCAGGCCATATTCACAGTTGCTGGGTTTTATCTAAATCATAAAGTTGTGAAGATAACTTTTCACATTTGAATAAAGTGAAATCAATGTAGTGGTGGCTCTGTCTGTATTGGCCATCTTGCTTTTTTCTCTGTCCCTGTAATGTCAGTTGTAATAAAATTGGCCATCCAGTTTTTCCCCCCTGAAAATCCAGAAGTCTCTGAGACTCTTGTATAATCGTCCAGATACAGGTAAAAGAATCTCTATTGAGGTTAAGCCTAAATTTGCTTTGAGACTGAGCTGCATCCAATTAATTATAGGTAGAATCTGTCAAGAATCTGAGAAAGGAATGAATATTGTGAAATCTGTCTTGTGGAACTAAAGGATACCGTTAGAGTTCCTATTGGGTATATTAACCCAAAGGTTGAACTGCTACTCCCAACTATTCTACCTGCGATATTCAGAAACTGTACTGAATGATTGTTCTTGCACCTGACAGAATCTTATTCTGAACCTTATTCTGATGATTTTTTTCACTGAATCTGTATTTAAGCATTTATAAGTCTTTCAACAAAGTGGACTTTTGCAGACTACCTGGGAGTGTGGTTTATTCACCACTCCTTAAAGCAATTGGGAAGAACCATTTTATTTGCTTTCATCTGCTGACCTATGAAAGAGGTAGCCACTTTATTAATACAGAAGTCTGTTAGACAGCTACATGTTCCCTATTGTTACAGGTGTAATTACACTTGCATTTAAAAATGGGTTTGTGACTATACTCTTGCAGACACCCAAGTAATCCAAATGAATTTTCGACAAACACTTATTAAAACTTACTGCTTTTAGCCCTTATTTAAAAATATATACTGATTCAATAATATTTGCTGTAAACTGGAACAGTAGCTCTGAGGTGTTAATTTGCCTCGTTTATCTCAGTCAGGTCTCTGTCAGCTTCATGGTTCTGTGGCAGGGGAATGTGGAATTCTTCCATGGTGCTGCAGAACTGGATATTTTGCTGCAACTGAATACTCTGCACTTCTTTGTATTTCTTTTCCCTGCCACCATATACTGGAATACCTCAGGTAGTCTGGTGGTAGGTTACCGGTAAGCTAATGTAAGGGGCAGTAAAACAATTCATTCATTTAGTTTTTCTAAATGCTGTGCTTATTTAGTTGATGTTTAATTGACTGGTTTTAATGTTTTAAATAATTTAATTTTTCCCCATTCTGTATTTTTACTTTTTTACAGAGAGGTTCATTGTCATTGATTGGTAACAGTTTTTTAATTAAAAAAACAAAAAAAAGCTATTTATATGTATATGCCCTGCTTTTTAAAGTGTTTTATTAAGGCAAGTTCATCTGTAGAAGAGGCTAATACTATTAAAACGTGTTTTAACATTTTAATAGGTACTGGTTCAAGTGTACTGCTTGCACTGTTCAATGGCTGCCTGTTCTTCAGATTTTTGGCAGCAAAAACTTTTTACTGCTTGAAAGTTTTTAATGGGCGGGGGAGGTTGGAAGTCATCAGTGTTTTATTCACCCATGCAAAACAATACAGGAAAAAATACAAACTTTATTTCCCATCCACACAGTCACCTTGGGGTTTTATTTGAAAAAATGCAGAGAGAGAGAGAGCAGCTTGCTTGAAAGGAAAATAGATCATTGTAATAGATCATAGGATCTTTTAGGCAGTCTGTAGGACTTCTAGCCTAGTTCATACTGGACCCTAAGATCCATCTGTCTTTTTTTTTCAGTTGGCAGATTACTAGCTAGTTTCCTTACTGGAAGCCAGTGAGTTCTTGGAAGTGCTCCAGGCTGGTGTTCCTTTAGATTACTCTTTTCTGTACCTTTTGGACCTTGCCTTTCTTTCAGTTTAGGAAAGAATCCTCATAATAGGCATGAAGCTATCTGTACTCTGCTGTGAATAGTAGTTGAACTAGAGCAGGGATGGGCAAAAGGCTGCAGACTGGATGTAGCCTGTCGGGCCATTCTATCTGGCCCACGGGGCCCCTAAAAAAAATTTAGAAAATTTAATATTAATCTGCCCCTGGCTGCCTGTCATGTGGCCCTCGATGGCTTGCCAAAACTCAGTAAGCTGCCCTCTGCCCGAAATAATTGTCCACCCCTGAACTGGAGCCTTTAGTTGCAAAAAAAAAATTCTGGAATAGACCAGTATTCAGTTTGGAATATTTCATTTTTTCTTACAGAAGCTCAAATCCAACAGAGGCAGTCAAATATTCTTGAGCAATCAAAAACTTCAGGGCAAAAAGAAGTGAAATTTTAAATGCTACATGCTCTATCCAGAGTAATTGATCCCAAAGAAGCAGCCTATGTTTTATCATAGGATACAGCACTTTCAGTACAGATCCTTTGGTTATTTTGTATGCTTACCTTTCCTGCTGTTAGTTTGTTCATGGTACTTGTCATAATAGTAGCAGCTGAAATGGACAGACTTATATTCTGTTCTTAATTTGGACAACCGTCCATTCAACATTTCATCAAATGACACGAATAAAAAGCACTCGAGCAAGTGAAACGAAAGGATATCATGCCACCTGGTACATCAGTTATCCATATGCTTGGAAATAAAAATAGTAACATTTCAATTCAGAGTCTTTCTCTTTCAAGAGGGAAAAGAGGAAGATAATACTAATCTTAGGTTATCTTTTTCTGTCAAGGTTGCCATATCTTTCCTTATGCTAGTTTTGGGAATGAATAGGTCTGATATAGTTTCCCTCGTGCCCTCACAAAAAAAAAAAAAAAAACTTTTATATTTTTTACATTCTGTGCCTAGTACTGTCTTGCGTACACGAAATGTCCAGTTCTCCACAAAGCAATACTTGAAGTAATTCATTCATGGCTGAGAAGCACTGCTTACTTGAGAAGCACTTCCCTTTATGTGAGTCAGAGAGATGAACATTTATGAGCAGGGACAGCCTAGAAGTTTTTTTGGAGCAAATATTCTTGGATGAGACCAGTCTTGAAGGCTAAGTAGTAAGTAGATGGCAATATATCAAGATGATCAATATAGTGCTGCTTCCCTACTTGAGTAAGAGGCACACCTTAGTTATGTCTAGAGAAGCAGAATGAATCTGATGTCTGTTTTTGAGAATTGTCTAGGTAAAAAACTTGACATCAGATTCACTAATTGGATTATATTATGATTACAGCACTTGTAACTCTTCCAAACTAGACTATAGTTGGCTGCCTTTTAGTAAACAATATTTAGCCCTTTTAACAGAGAATGCACTGCTCAGTTTGGTTAATAAAAGCAAATTGAAATTTAAGAGTTGGATACAAGGATGTTGTTTGGAGCAGGAAATGTTCATGACTTAAGGCTTTTTTCAAAGATACAACTGTTCCTTGCTGTTTCTTAAAATACATTTGTAACAATTTATTAAATGTTTGCAACCAGAAAATGTTGTTTTTCTTGACCTTCTTTGTGTTCTTTGTTTTTTACAGAACTGGTTTAGACCAGTTGGATTCCAAAAACAAAGAACTATTAAATGATGTAATTATCAGTAATAATGCAAGTCACTGCGAATGAAAAGGTCAGGGGTGAGCCTGCCTTGCAGCATATATTAGCTTAAAGGATATGTTTAAAAATGCTGTACAGTGAGGAAAAGTTATGCATTGTTCAAGCCAATTATTGATGATATAATTTCTGTAAAATGTAAAAGAAATTAAAAGGTTTTCAGATGGCTCTTATTGCTAAAAAGTTGAGGAGAAAATGGTTCCTATGATTAGGGCCCTGAGAGAAGAACAGTTGCCCTTACTTTGAAAATTTGAGTAGCTAAAAATCTCCTGACAGGACTTGCATATGTTTCTTTACGGTATCTTCCTGTCTCAGTCTGTATAAATTTGGTTACTACAAAATTGTTGTATGCTTGTTTTAACTAAAAATAACATAGGAAAAGATCTCGTAAGTCTTTTTGCTATGCGAAACTGTTGAATTCCAGATGACTTGTGTCGAACAAGTTTTCATATAGTTTGTACTATATAGATTTTTTATGATGGTGATAGGAAGCTTTAATTTTTATGTTTGCTTATTGAAAAGCTGGTGGCAATTAAGCATACTTTTTGACATTTGGTCTACTTAAAAATTGCCTAATGGTATCACAAGTAACATCAACGGTTACTGTAACTGAGACATTAAAATGAAAAAATGATTCCTTTCCTACATATATCTGGGCTTTATTTGGTAGATAAAAATTCTGTTATCAGGGTTAGAAAATCATGCTTAAATTAGTTTTTAATTAAGGATTAATTTTTAGTAGTTTTTGAATACTTCAGATATCCCACAAACTTGGCTGTCAAAAACTATTATTTAAAAATGTCTAGTTATGTGAATACAGTATTGAGTTTAATATTTTGTGTTTTACATTGATTTTCATTTTCTGTGAGGAAAGGAGGCTTTTTCTAAAGATGTCATTTTTAAAGATGCCATTTTTAGAGACCAGAAGGCAATATTTTACAGTTAGGGTGGCCAAAATCTGGAACCAGCTTCCCAGGGAAGTGGTCCTTGCCCCTACCTTGGGCAAATTCAAGAGGAGGTTGGATGATCACCTGTCTGGGGTCTTGTGAACCCAGCATTCATTCCTGCCTGTGGCAGGGGGTCAGGCTAGATGATCTGTTTAGGTCCCTCCTGACCCTAGCTACTATGAGACTATAAACATGTCAGAATAAATAGGAAACACTGCAGACTGAGGTTCATTTGGCCAGCAAGACAGAATTAGATAAACTATTCAGATATAGCTACTCTTAATGCTTTACATGCCTGGTAAAAACCCATATCACACCTATCTTCTACTTGGTTTGGAGGTATAGTGCGGTGTCCAGTTTGGGGATCAGATGTATTGTAGAGATTATTTAGGAGCACAATTTACTGCTTCTGCTACAGACGCAATGGCTAACAAAATGTTATGTAGTGCGTGCACATTATTTTGATTTAGGTCTGAAAAATTGCTTTTCTCCAGTGCACCTATGTAATTCTAAAGTGGCTGCTTGATATCCGCTCATATTGAAGGCCTTACTAGATTATTTTAAATTTAAGAGAGTGAAAACTACCTTTCTGTTGTTACCTACTTCCCTTTGTAACATAATGCCTCCTAATCTCAAGTGCCTATACATGTGCTCTGGGGGTTAGGGGTGAAGGAATGTTTTTAATTTTAGTATTTGCTTGCAGACTGTTGTCAAAGTATCTTATTTGCTTATATCCTTTAAAAGCCAAACAACTTTTCTAAATTATAGGAATATGTATATTTATACTGCAGGCTATATCTACTTCAGCTTCTTGATCAAGTAGTCACTTTCAGTTGCATAAGTTGTATATTCTTCCCCCTCTTTTCTTCCCACCCACCCTACCTTGGGCAAGCAGTGTGCTGTATTCTTAAAAAAAAACAAAAACAAAAACCATCCAGAGGGTTTGTATGTGGTGAGCATTGTTCCACCTGCTATTGGCTGAACAAATGCATGTTGTCTCAGCCTGTCACCTGTCATACTTTTAGTCTTTTGGTTTCATATGTCTTCATTTATAAAATTTTGACAATTCAAGGATTTTACAAATGGCTTTAAAAACCAGAGGTAATTAGCTAGCTGTCCCATAAAGAATATTATGGATTGGTAAAGCAGCAAGGGAAAGGTTAATAATTGCATGTGCATCTCTGGGTGAGTTTACTTAGTAAGGCATCTCAGTATAACGTTCCAAATAAGAGTGCAGAGATGGGCCGTGTTCAGAATTAGCGGGCAGACCAGGAAGTCCAATGCTATTAATTAACAGAATGGTTTACCGTAACACACTTCCAAATCTAGTCTAGAGCTGGAGAGGCAGTATTACCTATATAAACAGCCCTGAGAAGACTGCATTGCTTTCTGGTATTTGTGCCCAAATAGAGCACAACCTTTACTTTAAACCAGGGTCGGGCAGTTATTTTGGGCGGAGGGCTGTTTACCCAGTTTTGGCAAGCTGTTGAGAGCTGCATGGGTAGCCCTGCCCCCTGGCCACCATCTTGGGACCAATGTCTCTGGGCCAGCACCAGCAAGGCCCAGAGCGGGGCGCAGGCTGGCAGGAGCTGGCCTGGGCTGCACCAGGGGGAGGCGGGGAGCTGGCCTGGCTTCATAAAGCCCCTGTGGCCAGGACTTTGTACTCCTGCCACCCTGCTCTGCACCCTGCTGTCGCTGGCCCTCGTAACTGGTGTGGGCCCCATGCTCCCACCAACTTCTGCACACACTCACTCCCAGTGCCCCCCCCAGTGCTGTTGTACAGGCCAGGGGCAGCACACAGCCCCGAGCCCCTGCTCCCGGGCAGGGAACAAGCTGGTGCTGAGCGCGGGGAAAAGCGGCCCCTCACCCACCCTGTGGCCAGTGCTTCCTGCTGTAGCCGCTTGCAGCCTGCATGGGGCTGTCCTCAGCAGGCACAGGCAGCTTCACATGGCTGCAAGCGACTGCATCGTGGGGTGCCCAGGGTGGGCGAGGGGCCGCTTTTCCCTGCGCTGAGCACCAGCTTGTAACCCATCCCTGCAGCCAGTCTGCCCCTCCTCCCCATTTACCTGAGTTTCCAGTGCAGTGCACTCGCATGGTCTCAGGCAAGAAGCCCCTGCAGGGTCAGGCGGGTCCTGCTGTTGTGGGAGCCTGATTTTTTTTTTACAGGAACCGAAGATTTTCTAAATTTTTAAGGGGCCCCGCAGGCTGGATAGAATGGCCTCGTGGGTTGTATTTTGCCCACACCTGCTTTAAACTCTTTCCATAATACCTGCAGGTCAGCATACAGCAGACTAGATTTTGCTGTAGTTGATCTGAACCCAGGGAGTTAAAAATGCTGAGAATCTGATTAAAACTATCCATTTGTTTTGTAGTCTCCTTGCATTTTTAAATGTCTCACTATGAGGAAAGTACTGTGGTACTTGAGATCAGGGTGAAATGGTGAAGCAGCAAATTTTTACATCTTTTTTTTCTGTAGCTGCTGTTTTATTATTCATGCTTGTGTTACAATATGTGATTTTAACCTCTTGAGAGGTTAATCTTGAGCAGAAGGAAATGGGGAGTTAGAGCTAATCAGGAGGGGGTGGGAAGTGTTGGATATTTCAGAGAGAACTGCTGAGTCACACTTCAGTGGAACCAATACCATTCTGAGTACATTGACGGTTGGGGTGCAGCTAGTTGATTGAAAGGGTTGAGGAAATATTGACCAGAGTGGGAACAGAGGGTTCTATACTAGCAGGTTCTGTACTAGATCAGGGATATCAAAGATATGGCTCTGGCTCACAGTGCTATCTGTGGGTGGTGGACCAGAGTCACATGCAGCATGTACTCGTCCCGGCTAGCCTGGAGAGCCCGTCTAGCAGGTGTTGCCCACGGCGGTGGGACTGTAGCTGGCATGCATGCGGTGCAGCACATGGGGTCAGTCTGGGGTGTTCACTGTATGTGGCACCCTTGCCAGACTGGCCCTGTACACTGCACCTGGGACGAGTCCAGCATAGGTGCCCCATACAAGTTGTGTTCCAGACTGGTCTCATGTGCTCTGTGCAGAGCCCGTGCTGGCACCAGTTGCGTTCAGTTCACAGATCGTACTTGCATGATCAGGGGGCAGCAGGGCAGGCCCTATGAGGAGAGGCTACGGGACCTGAACCTGTTCAGCCTCCACAAGAGAAGGCTGAGGGGGGATCTAGTGGCCTGTTACAAACTAGTCAGAGGGGACCACCAGGCATTGGGGGAGTCCCTGTTCCCCCGAGCACTACCAGGAGTGACCAGGAATAACGGTCACAAGCTGGCAGAGGGTAGATTTAGGCTAGATATCAGGAGGCACTACTTCACGGTTAGGGCGGCTAGGATCTGGAACCAACTTCCAAGAGAAGTGGTGCTGGCTCCTACCCTGGGGGTCTTTAAGAGGAGTTTGGATGTACACCTTGCTGGGGTTGTTTGACCCCAGTCCTCTTTCCTGCCAGGGCAGGGGGTCGGACTCAATCTACTTAGGTCCCTTCCGACCCTAGGAACTATGAAATTGTGGGATCAGCTCGGCCCTGCATGCTAGATCCAGCACGTGGAACAGATCTGGGGGCTTGTGAGGCTGGATGAGTTTGACATTCCTATATTAGATGAACTCCTGAGGTCCCTATGATTCCAAATTTTTTGGTATTCTGGAGGCAAAAATAGTAATGAAATAATTGGTAGTAGTGTACACTGTGAAAGTCAGTTAGGAAATTTTCACCCCTTCTCTTCTCCTTTTCTTCCAGCCTTTCAGTATATTCTACAATGAGAAAATTAGGGTAAAGCAGTGGTTCTCAATGTTTTTAGTAGAGGGTGTGCACCATTATATCAGCCCATATCGGATTGGCACTGATAAAGGGAAAATGAACATTATTGGCAATGAGCTTTTTTTGGCTCATACAGCTAATAACGTCACTGATAAATGTCACATG
Source organism: Gavialis gangeticus (assembly GCF_001723915.1). Lineage (NCBI taxonomy): Eukaryota > Metazoa > Chordata > Crocodylia > Gavialidae > Gavialis > Gavialis gangeticus. The sequence continues at coordinate 2,710,780 of NW_017729023.1, read as the reverse complement.
CATGCACGCAGTCACAGCATGCATATGGCCATGAATGTAGCCAGGGAGCTTGGAGAGCAATGTTGGCCTGGTAAGTCT
>NW_017729023.1:2707366-2710561 GCF_001723915.1 Gavialis gangeticus | reverse complement strand
CTTGAGTGGGTGGGGGTGGGGTGGGCAGTAGTGGTGTTGGGAGGGGTGGGCTATGGGGTAGGCTGCAGCGACCCCAAAACTTGCCTTAGCCCCACCTTGCAAAGCTACTGCTGCCTGGCCCAGCCCCCGCACCAGGAATAGGCCTGTGCAGGCTCTGGGCTGCCCTTTCCCTGTGTACAAATCCAGGGGCACATGACACCCGTGCCTCCCCCGTGGTTGTGTGCAGTGGCAGGAAGCTGCCCCCCCTGCACTCCTGGATGAGCCTCCTGGATATCATACATCCCTGTCCCAACCCCACTTGCTCCCTCACCTTGGGGGGTCTCGATCCACATCCTCCCCAATCCCCACTCCTCTTCCTCTGCCACAGACTTACTGGCTGGGTGCTGCTCTCCAAACTGGGGCTATATATCGGCTATCGGATCGGTATCAGCTAATATGGTTGGTTAATAATTGGCTATTGGTATCGGCCAAAAAAATCTTTTTCGGTGCACCCCTAGTTTTTAGACTAGAGGCACTTGTCAGAAAATGCCACCTCTTAATTGTCTCTCATTTTTTGATAGTGGAAATATAATACAGCCATTCTGTTGTGCAAAGAACTCGGAAAGACCACATCAGACTTCAATGTTTTTGTCACTGGATTCCTATTTGAAATATCTGGGTTTATCTTGTGAATTGTATTTGCACGCCTAATAGTGCTAACATTTGCTTAGCACCCGTTGGTACTCTTGAAAATATCTCGAGGCATGCCAGGATGCTGCGGCAGCATGGTTGAGAATCACTTGGGTAGGATTATTTGTATCATAATGTAATTGATATATAACTTAAAATTCAGTGTTCTGTCTGAATAATAAAAGTTTTAAGATTTCCATAGGAAGAACCTCTAGCTTGCCTTCAAGAGCCTTTGTTTGTGTTGGTTCTGGTTTGCACTTTTATAAGAACAGCTGCTGTATTGTAGGTCTCCAAAATTATAGTTTAATAAAACAAGTACTTACAATCTGACTGGCTGATATTTTGTACTACTGCTGCTTTATTGATGTATGAAAGTCGGGTGTACTTTGGGGTTCTGGAGCATGACAGTGATAGCTATCAGATTTCCAAAGCAGCACTGAAAAATAAAGCCTGTCTTATAAATGTACTGTTATTAAAGTTATGTTTGCACTCAAGCTAATAAATCAAGAGGATCAAAGTACTTGTTTTCTCCATATACTTGACATTTCAAAACTTCTGCAGCACGGTAGCTGTTGGCTTTTCTTAACATTATGAAACTATTATGAGTAGAGTCTGAAGAGGAGAGATAAAGAAGGATTTTTAACTGCTTTTGTTTCCAAAGGGCTAAATGACAATGTGGTAAGCAGATCTTATGGCCATAAGAGAACAAGTACTATAGATAAACTTCCAGTTTGAGTTTCCAAAGATTATTGTCGTATAGTTTAAGTAGAGTTGAAGTTGCTTAAATAGGTTTAACAAACTATAATGTGGGTAAGTGTTTTTACACTCATACTGTGGGGGATGTAGGAGGTGAGTGATCTGCAATGAGGGGCATTTTCACTTTACTTTCCCTTCTCTCCTAAACATGAGTTCAGTCATTTACAGGCTGTAGAAGTTCATTGAAGTCTGCAGTGTGCTTTTCTGACTGGGGGGGAGGAGAGGAAAGGGGTGCATAATGAGGGCCTGCAGTCAAGTACATATGAGGATGCAGCTGATTTTTAAGCTAGCTTTTTATTGAATAGGTAGTGTCAGTGATAAGTGTACGGATGATGGATCTGTTAATGGCTGTTGATCAAAATGGTTGGAGATCCTTCCTCTGGGATCTCTAAACTAATAATGGTGGATGCCAGGGAGGGAATGGAATAGGGATTAGGTTTAGATCATTCTGGAACAGTGGTTTTTTTTGGCTTTTTTTTCACTTGCGGACCCCTTTGAAAATTTCAGATGGAGGTGCAGACCCCTTTGAATTGTAAGTGTGGGTAATTAGATACTCTTGATCATACTCATCATTCATGGACTTGTGAGAGATCTAGTTCAGTGCTCTCCCTCTGTAGTATCTACTTTTGCCACTGTCAGGGACAATGCTGGGCTAGATGTGCTATACTGGGCCAGACCAATGGCCCTTATATCCCTATATTCTTATATATCCCTGAGGGATTATTTAAGAGAGGTAAAGTAGAGTAGAAGAATTAAGGCTGTGACAACTGTGTTATTGGAAAAGTAGGAAAATTAGTATGCAGTTACTTCCAATGTCTACTGTTTGAGATGCCAAGTTCATGTTCTAGCATAGTCACCACAAGGCAGTGTTGAGGACCAATGACCTTAAATTGGAAGATTTGTATATAAATACCTTGGTATTTGAAAAATGGCAGGATATGACCCAGAGGCATCTACAAAGTTGATCTTGAGCTGTGAAAACATCATTCTCACAGAAGCTCAGCTATGAGAATCCTGGCCTCCTCCAATTTTCAGCAGGATTGGAAGGGCTGAGATGGGGGAGAACTTAGTAACCGAATCAGTTGGAGACTGCATCAGAAGTGAAGAGATTCCTTCCTTTTTTTCCTTAGTTTGGGGCCCAAAATAGGGGCATTCTTTGCTCTAGGACAGGTGTAGCAATGTTGTGGCATGTGGCAGATCAGGGAGGGGACAGGCAGTACAGTGGGAAGATAGGGCAGAAAGCAGAGCAACAGATCAGACAGGGGAGGGGGATCAGTGGCATTTGGAGCAGCGGGGGACAAATTTGTGGCCTGCCTGCCAAAAAGGGTGAAATGTACTGCTCTAAGAGAACGGGGGAAGGGAAACATCTCAGTGTTTTTTTTTTTCTCCCATCAGAAATATTGAAGTTTGCAGTTGTAGGTATAACCTTTAAGAAGTTCCTGATAGGGGTCTGTGGCTGTGAGACTACCCTCTGACTGTTCTTATAGTCCTGTGTACAACTCTGATCCTTCCTCTCACATGGTCAAATCAGCAGTGCAAGTAAACCACCTGAGTCTTAATTTTAACTAGACTTAAGAGTTAACACACTACACATCCCAGAACTACTGTTGCACAGTCCTTTTGAAGTGCAACTTGCACCAAAATATATTGTCTAGAGCTCAGTAGTATCACCAAAGTATCAAAAGTAATTTTATTAAGTCTTGTATTTGCCAGTTAAGGCTCTGATGGAGCCCAAATATGAAGGGTTGAGTGTGGCAGCAGCCTACCCTT
>NW_017729023.1:2702090-2702366 GCF_001723915.1 Gavialis gangeticus | reverse complement strand
GTATTGGGAAAAATACTAAATCTGATGTAGCAGTACTGGAAGAAGTTAATCAAAACAAAAATATTACTGTGACAGTTGTTTATGGGAGACAGAACAGATAATTAGAGGTGCACTGATATATGGGTCCATATCATCTCGGCACCGATAAAAGGCAAATTAACATTATTGGCAATTGGCTTTTTTTGGCCGGTGTAGTGGATAATGTCACCAATAAATGCCACTTGCATGTGTGCAGCTGCAGCTTGCACACAGTCAGAAATGTAGCCTGGCAGCTTG
>NW_017729023.1:2685107-2697090 GCF_001723915.1 Gavialis gangeticus | reverse complement strand
CATATGGGGGGCAGATGAGGGAGTGGGGCAGGGGTAGGGGGCAGGACTCAGGATGGAGCTGTGGGTTGCTTGTCTGGGGAGGTGAGGTGGGGAGGGGAAGCATCTCTTTGCTGCTGCATGCACCCCTGGGGAAGCATGGGGGATATGGGCACCCTGCATTTGTATGTGGGGCAAGGGTGGGCTGCCCACTGTGGGCCTGGGGCCAGGGGCTGCACCGGGCTCTTTCCAGCTGGGGGGGGTCCTGGGTCGGGGCTGTTCATGGAGTGGGCGGTGGCAGCACTGGGAAGGAGGCCTATGGGGGAGGCTACAGCAAATTTTCGGGTGGCTGTAGCACACCCTGTAACTCCCCTCCTGGTGCCAGTGCTGCTGATGCTGCTCATCCAGAGCACAGCCCTGGCTCAGCCCCTGCTGCAAAGAGGCTAGTGCAGCCCCTGAGCCTGCAGCAGGCAACCCACACTTGCCCTGTGCACAAATTTGGGCGGGGAGGACATGCCCCCCCAGGGGTGAATGCAGAGGCTGGGAGCACTTTCACTCTACCCCCTCCCCACGCCCCCTGAATGAGCTGCCTGCAGCTCTGTCCAACACTGCACTGTGCCCTGGGTGGCCAGCGCCCACTCCTGCCTCAGTTCCTTTCCCTCCCTCACCTTGGGGGCCTTGATCTGTGCCCCCATGCCCCTTCCCCCCACAGAATGCTGCTCTGTGAGCTGCAGGGCTGCATACTGGCAATCAGATCAGTCTCAGCTGATATGGCTGGTTAATAATTGGTCATTGGTATCGGCCCAAAAAATCTTTATCCGTGCACCCCTAGGGATAATAGTGCTATACTCCCTCCCCATTCCTGTTACTTTAGAAGGTCATAGCATTGCAATTACCTTTGAAATGAGAACAGGTATTGTTCAAAGTTCATATTTACAAGAGAATTAGTGGCAAATGGGCATTCCATAACTGGGCACGTGGTGAAAATAATTGTTTGCTACACTACGGAACAATTTTACTTTTTTTCCTGGGGAATCTAGCTTTCTTTTATGTCCTCTAAGAGTGGAGAGTTCTATTTTAGCAAGCATCTAAACCAGTGGTTCTCAAACTTTTTAGACTCAAGGTACCCTACAGAACGTTTGTGAATTGAGCATCACCCTATTTCAAAAACTAACTTTATTTTTACAGCGCTTTCTTATCTTCTTGTAAAGGGGCTGGGCAGTATGGGCAGGTGAGTAGCTAGGCAGGGAAGAGCCTGAGCTTGCACTTAGCTGCTTATTTTCTCACATTTCAGGGCACTCTTCAAACAATCTTATGGCATTCCTGGGTGCTTTGGCACCCTGGTTGAGAATCATTGATCTAAACTCTTTGCATGTGGGTACAAGTATTTAGACATTCCTCCTCCATTAAGGAAATGTTGATAATCAAATCCAAGATGACTTTGAATTTAAGAAAGCCCCCTAATAATTAGATTCTAGGTATGGAAAATTTATGAATTTCTTACAATTTTCGTTGTCTAGAATCTAATTACTGGAAGGTTATCTTAAATTCATCCCCCTACCGCTGCGGTGGGGAAGGCAGCAGCAGGGAGGTAAGCAGCAGTGGTGGATTAATCATGTCCCTTTACCCGCTGGCACTTCTACCCCCACCACGTGCACTCCTGGTGCCTGTGCTTCCCTTGCCACTTGCTACCCTCCTTCCCTCTGTCTACTGTTTTACTCTGTTGAGGCTCTGGCTCTGGTTGCACTTCAGCCTGGGGCATAGAGTGCATGATGGCTGTGGTCCTTACCAGCCAGGCAGCAGAATTTGTGGTTGTGAGGAGAGCAGGGCCAGGGCCTGAGCCGCTGCTGCTTTGTGGTCAGGCAGGGGCTGGAGCCATTATATGCTCTGTGCCCTGGGCCAGAGTGAAGATGGAGCCACAACTGAGGGCAAGGGAGCCGGGGGTGGGGAGGAGGGGGCTACAAAGCTGGTGGGGGCAGGATAGAGGTAACTGGAGGAGGCAAGCAGGCAGTAGCTGCAGCTCCAAGCCTGGGTGAGAGCCAGAGCCTCAGCAGCCACCTGTCCCCTATCTCTGCCTTGTACCTCAGATCTAAGATAAGGGGCTCCCCTCCCCCCACCTTGAATGGGGCGGGGGAAGCTATATCTTGGATTTCAGTAAATATGGTGCATGTCTTATGTATTTAGGAGACTGGAAGAAGTGAGGAAAAAAAATTAGTTTTGTATTATGCTAAACTTCAAAACAGCCAAAAGTTGGGGTCTGGTTTGGAGAGTATTTCTTCTGCATAGCATGCTCTGTTACTCTATCAGTGGGTTTTCTGAGTTCATTTTTTGTGGTTCAGCAGTAGTGTAAGGTTTTGTTTTTGTTTAAGTCCAAACTGCATACCAGCTCATGGCCCGCTTGAGGAATTTTTAGTATTGTTCAGGCTATGATTTTTTTTTTTTATCTTTGAGCAAGGCAAATAGAGGTTACCTCCAGGCTATTCTCAGGCACTATATGGGGGAAAGGGAATTTTTGGTCAGGTTTTTTCCTGTTCTTTTAGCATAGTAGTATTTTTTAGTAGTGAAGTTTTAATAAATATTTTCAGGAAAGCTTGGGGGTTAAAGAAAATTTGAAATAAGACCAGATCCCACCAACAGAGGAGAGGTTATTCACCTGAGTAGTTCCACTGATTTCAGTGGGATGATTGTATCACTGAAGTTGCAGGGTCTTAGGGTCTTGGTTGTGGTTCATATTCTTGATGAAGGTGTCCAAGTAAGCAGTTTGAAATGAGGAAATCACCATGTCTCAACATTTCTGTTGTCCTAAAAAATATGGTTGGATACTGATCAGCACAATCTAAGTCATGGAGGTCCCCCATTCATATTTGCTAAAATTCTTTTTTGATGATACTAATTTTATTCTGCAGAAGCCTCTATCACAGAAATCTTGAATCAGATGTGAGGGAGAATCAAGTTGAAAGGAGAATTTGGGTCTCCTGATCAGGGCCTGTTAAAGAGGAGGAAGGGGGGTGCAGTTGTACTGGCCCCCAACTTTGCCCCTTCCTTGTCCTCCTCCTCTGTCCTTCTCCACCCCTCCCATGATGATTTTTTTTCTTAATGGACATTAAAATACAATAAGTAAAATAATTGCAAGTAATGCATGTAAATAAAGTAGAAATATGATCTATATGATCTATTTCCTGTTTGCAAAATGGAAATTGCTCAACCAGGATGTACCAGGCTCCCCAAATTTCTGCCACCAGCTCCTGCTTCGGACTGTCCCATGTTTTAAAAACTAGATCATATTGCCACCTAATGGCCAAAGGAATAATTATCCAAGTCTTCATTCACATCTTCAGTTATTTCCAGTTCACTCCCACTTTGGGTGCTCAAAATGCATTTTAAAAAAATTCAAATTCAGATTCACAATTCAAATTCACAATTTGCATTGTGCGCCATTTAGTTCTTTAGCATTTGAAGACTGAAAAAAATAGGACAAAATAGATGTTAGATTTTTTTCATAGATTTTTTTTTTTTTTTACTAAGTCGCTTAACATGCTTATATATAACAAAAAAGGCAAGGTCTGGGCACTAACATCTTTACCATGAGACCTTTTTTGATAACCTGCCAGTTTTTGTTAGGTTAACCTTCCACAAATTAAGAAGTTGAGAAATCTATATTCAATAAGGGTTTGCAGTTTGAAATTTAATGGGACTTGTGTTCTCAGGTCACTTAACTGCTTTGGAAAATCCTGTATTTAGGAACTTAATTTTAAGTTTTCACCAAAAAAAGGTGTTTTGGTTCATATATTAAAATTCAGTTAGTGTGTTTAAAATGTCCCCCCCCCCCTTTTTTCCAACATTGAATTTCATTTGGAATGACAGAAGTGTTTATGAAAATTTTATTAAAATTTAGCCTCTTGCCACTTATGCACACATGCTAATAAGCACACAAGGTTTTTTTTTTCAGTTAGTTGATTTAATTACATATTGTAAGTTGTGGATTCATTTCCAAATTGTAGCACAGTAATTTTTAACACCCATTTTTTTTTAAGGAGGCAAAATATCTATCACTAATTAGCCCTTCCATTCCCCCCTCCCCTTGCCCCCCAAAACATCAATTAATATAAATAAATATGGCCTTTATTTTATTTTCTGCGTAGTGGAGTAAAAATTCCCAACTGAATGTTCGGGCTCATGGTCACATTGTAGTGAATTACGGTTAGCACTGTTTAATTGCTTTAAATGTGTACACTGTTATGTATAAATTTCCATGTGTGGGAAAGATTTATGTATGTATGCTTTGAAACTCCATCCATCTATTTGAATACCAATTTTTGGTTAAAATCCATTTTTTTTAAAACTATCTACAAGAGTTACAGCTAACACCTAAGATTACTATAAAGCTTAAAGTTTTGTGGGGCTTATTTGGGAATAAGTTTCACTCTTCCTTATTTTTATTTTGTCTTGCTTTATATCACGAGAAGGGTAAAAGAAGAAACTAAAATTAAAAAATCCCAAGAAATAGCAGGAACACTGATATATGCTTACTTAAAACTAAAATGGGCTATTTTATATGCCTAGTGTTGCTTTAAATGTGTGCTTTTGATTTGAGTTGTGAAGGGAGTTGTTTCATTTTCAGGTCTGTATAGTTGAGCGTTGTCTGGAGGACCAGTGGATACAGTAAAAACAGATTGCATTTCAGTTTATGCTCCATGTCATCTATTCAGTTTAGGTTTTTTTTTTTTTCTTCCAGATTGCAACTTTTTTTCATGGTTACCAAATATATAGTTCTTCTCACTGTTTTTCCTGCAGTTTGTCTTTTGTAACTTCCTATACAGAACTTTAGAAACTGTGAATAAAATGTGGAAGAATTAAAGACAAATAAATGCACACTTTTTATTCCAGACTAAACCTCCTGGAAACAGTATCTATCTACATTGGCTATCTGTTAGTACCAATAAATACAGCTTTATAGGAGATGATAAAGTCCACTGTTAATATGGAATTTTCAACCAACAACTTTAACACTATAATAGCTTTATACCTTTAATGAAAAAAGGCAATCCTAGTTATAAGAACAAACTGTCAACAACTACTTGGGCAATTTAAAAAACTAAAATACATACTAAAATGTCTTTTTATCATGACTTGATGTGTTTCATAGGCAAATTGAAAATTTAAAGTAATCTCTTTTGTAGGTAACTTTTACATTTTTTTCCTGCAGGTGGCTTTTCCACAGTGTTCTTAGCGAGGACCCATGGTGGAATGCGTTGCGCATTGAAACGAATGTATGTTAATAATGTGCCTGATCTCAACATCTGCAGAAGAGAAATTACAATTATGGTAAGCAAAGCACTAACTATATCCTGAGGGAATTAACTCCTTCATTAATTAATATATATGCAGTAGATACAATGTATTTTTTTTTTTAAACTACTTTTCTCCATACAATCTTTAAAATGATCTGATTCACTGTTGTGGCACTATTGGCTTGTTTGCTGGAAGTGAATTTGAAAAGGTATTTGAAGTGAATTGCAAGGGTACGTATGTTTTCTAGAGCAGCAGTTGGCAACCTTTTGACACTGTGGCTTGGAATGACTCAGTTCTGGTTAGAGGCAGGTGAGCTCATGCCAGGACCTGTTCACTGCCTCTGGTGCTTCTTGGATCCAAAAGCTCCACATGCTGCAGGTAGCCCACCTCTGTTCTAGAACACATAGCATACTGGGGAGGGAACAGGCAGCATAGTGGCAGATAGGTATGGAGCAGAAAGTGGAGCAGCACGTTGGTCAGGGAGTTGCAGGGTGGGGAGCCAAAGGTTTAGCAGCAAATGGGATAAGAGAAAGGGATTAGAATGGCATGTGAAGGGTGCAGGGCTAAGGTGTGGTACACCTGCCAGAAAGGTTCACTTCCATTGTCTAGAGCAGTGGTCTCCAAAGTAGGGTGTGCGCACCCCAGGGGGGCACAAGACAATCCATTGGGGTGCGGGAAGAAAATATTAGAACTTCTATTTAGATGTATATTTATATAAATATATATATATATTGGGGGTGCATGCTCAAAAATTTTTTACTGATGGGGTGCATGATCAAAAAAGTTTGGAGACCACTGGTATAGGGCAGGGGTGAGCAAAGTCTGGCCCACAGGCTGGATAAGGTCTGTGGTGGACTCCATTTCTTAGCAGCCCCTGCCTGTGTCACTCCAGCCGGTTCCTTGGAGACCCCTGGAGTGGCAGGGCTGTGAGTGTGGGGCTCTGACTGCCCTGTGTTCCCAGGGTCTCTGTGGAGACTGAGTGGTGCTGGCAGGGCACAGGTCTGGGCTGGGCAAGGAGCTGCTCTGGGGCTGGGGTCTTGCATTGGTGACAGCATGGTCTGGAGCTGGGGCAGAACTGCATTCTGCTGCCCTCATGCCACTGCAACGAATGGGTTCTACGGATGGGGTGTGTAAGCAGTGAGGAAAAGCAGGGTATGTGTTGTGTTTGTTAAACAGGGTGGATTGATTAAAACTGCCAAGTAAGAAACTAGGGGTGCACCGATACAGATGTTTTGGGCTAATACTGATGGCCAATTTTTAATGAGCCATAATGGCCGATACCAGTCTGATATGCAGCCCCACAGCATGGATAGTGGCGTCCAGCTGGTAAGTCTGAGGGGGGAGGGAAGGCTTGAGGGGGGGGCAGACCGAGGACACTGGAGGGAGGGAGTGGGGCTGGTACTGGGGATGGGGCAGGAGCAGGGCAAGTGCTGCCCAGTGGGGCACAGGATGGAGCCACAGATCATCTGGGGGGACATAGGGAGGGGGATGGCTCCTGCAGCTGCATGCACCCTGGGAAGGTGTGGGGGGCATGTGCCCTTCATGCAGCTGAGGAAGGCATGGGGGGGGTGTGCTGCAGCGAATTTGGGGTAGCTGCAGCCCCTCTCCCCCCACTCCAGCGCCACTGCTGCCTGCCCTGAGCACAGCCTGGCTCAACCCCACCCCGCTAGGAAGAGCTCTGGCTCCAGCCTACAGCAGCAGCCTGCCCTGCATGCAGACCTGGGGGCACATGCCCCCCATGCCCTCCTGGGGTGTGTACAACGGTATGAGTCCCCCCTGCCCCTTTCTCCATAACAGACTTACTAGCTGGACCTGGCTGCTCTCCACACTGCCGTGCTGTGCTCCTGGCTGCCTGCTTGCTGTGCTGAGGCTGCACGCATGCACGTGGCATTTATCAGCCACATCAGACAAAAAAAAAAAAGCCAATTGCCGATACTCTCAATTTTCCTCATAATCATTGGTGCCAATCCAGTACGGGATCAATGTATTGGTGAGCCTCTATAAAATAATCTCATTTAAAATCCTCTGTACGTTTGTACTTAATTCTTTTTTCCTAAAGAAAAGTTGGTTCTCATTAAAACTTAGCATTACGTTTGCTCACCAGTAGGATATACTGTATCTAGGTGCATTTATTTTAAGCAGTTATATAGCTTAACATACATTTTGTTTGGGTTCTTATGTTTTACTTTTTTCTTTTTTTGCTAGAGAGATACTTTGCTCTTATGTTGACTAAGTCCAGTGATTCTCAGCAAGGGTGCGCAACAGAAGATTTGCTCTGTTATTTTTCCATAATGAGTGAAAGCTAAGAGTTGACACTTTCTGATATGCCTTAAGTCTAATGAGGTTGAGAACCACTGGACTAGATTTTTTTTTTAAAACTATAGTATGGTATCAAAATATATTTGGGTGGAGACTAGTTAAAAATGAAAACTGCATTTTAAAATGTTTTAGAAAAACTTAAATGTGGTGGATGCATAAGAAAATATTAAAATGTTGTGGATTTAAAACTTCTGTTTGAGGAAGGGTTGTTGTCGATGAAATTAATTGTTTCTGGGCATTCAGGATTTAGAATGAATAGCTTTTATTTTCTAAAACTTAGCTTTTGATTAGAAGAATAAAACTAACTTTCCTGCTTTTTCAGTTCCCGAAGAGTTTTTGTACTTTGAACTGAATTTGTAGACAAAACTGAACAGAAGAAAATATTTCTTTTTTACCTGCAAAAGAAGCTACTGCTGTCAACCTCGTTTAGCACGTCAGTAAATTTCAGTTGAACATGCTAAGCCAGTGGCTTCCAATTCACAGGATATACTTTCTTTACAGTTTGGTAGCAAATATACCAAATCTATACCATTTGAATAGTTTGTTTAATGATTTTAATAGATCGTAGTAAGTTGAGGCCTTGACATTGTGTCACAGTTTTAAGTATTTGAATTTACTTTTTGTTTTAAAAATCTATTTGATTTTAATTTTAAAAAGAAAAATTAAATTGCGTTTAGTTCCCAGCAAGTACTCCTGTGGTAAGACTTTTCTCAATCCTTCTCTCTGGAAGGCGAATGCTGCATTATGTTAAAAAGAGTGAAATATTCAGTGAATGAAGAGTTAGGTGAAAATCTCGGGAAATTCTTAGGCTTGGGTTAAAATCCTTGGTAACTGACTCTTGAAGATAGAGTATATATATTTTCTTGGTTTTTAAATCAGGGCTACATATAGGTGTTACACTTTTACTGGAATTGCTGCTCTCCTGATAGAAACTACATTCAATTCAGTTCCTCCTGGGGGAAATATTCCCTTTCTGGGAGTTCTCTGAAATTCTTACTGGTAGAACAATAGCTCAAGAGCTGGAGCACATGTGCGCTCTAGGCATGTGGTACTAAAGGGCTGTTCTGTATGCCACCCTTGCCCCCTTAGTGGAGCCCATTACTTGACGACTTGTCCCTTTCCCAAGCAGAGGAGAGGACAAGTCATCAGCAGGCATCCCCCCAAGTTTTAGATCACCTTATGTGCGGTCCAGATTGGTGTGATTTTAAAGCTGGAGTTGCAGGGAAGCAAGGACAAGGACAGCTTCCCTAACTGTGTCCCAGTTCCCTGGCTTTTGAATTGCAGTGCGTGCTGCCCAGTTGAGTGGCATAACTGGCATTTAAAGCCCACAGGGCTGTGTACTGGGAAATAGCTACCCTGCAAGAGAGAGCTTCCTTGGTCCCCATAGTTTTGCAATCCCCATCCCCACTCTCCACCAGGACCCTGGGAGTGGCATTTGAAGCCCAGGGGCTGGGAACCAGGTCTGGGGACAGCTTCCCTGAGCCTGATTCCCAACCCTCAGGCTTTGCAATTCCTCTTCCAACTGTCCATCTGAACAGCAGCGGCAGTATTTGAAGTCTGGGGGCCAGGAACCAGGTTTGGGGACAGCTTTCCTGAACCCAGTTCCTGGGCTTTGGAACCCTGCCTCCATCATCCATCAGGAAGCAAGGGGGAGCCAGAGAGTGCTAGTAAAGCCCCTGGAACTGCCTGGTTTTGAGATGAGGCAGAAAGCAGTGGCTGCTCTCGTCCTCTTCTGGACTAGTCCAAGGGATGAGGGGAGCAGTGTGGCAAAGCCCCCTGCCAGCTGCTCACACTGGGGAGAGGGAAGGGGACTTGTGGCGCTGCTCCCTCCACTCAGTGCCTGGTGGGAGCAGTGCAATAAAGTACATGTTTGCCCTTCAAATTGAGGACTCTAATATGAGGTGGGCTGCAGGCTTGTGGCACTGATCCTTCCTCCTGGCTCATGGTATCTGGGAGCTGAGCAGACTAAAGAACACTGTAAGCTCCCATCCCTGCTGTGTGTGTGTGTGTGTGTGTGTGTGTACACAGAGTGTGTGTGTGTGCGCGCGCGCCTTTTCCAAATTGGGATAAAATTTGCCACTGGCCAGGAGAAATAACATGCAAACTTCTGTTTTCTACTAAGAGAATGGTGATTCTCCAGCAGAATTGTAATACTTGTATATCATGTAAGCTTTCTCATGTTGTGAGCTATGCAAGATGGACATCACAGACTCTCTGTTCTCTTGGTATCAAAATCCCAGTTTCTGCAGCAATTGATAGTCTATCTAACATTTATATTAGGACAATGTTTGTGTCCTAATCTGAAAGTGGCACCTTGTATCTCCACAGTTTCTATTTCTGTATCAAAGAGGTTCAGTTCCCAAACATTTTTTCTACTCATGCTGTAAACTCAATTTAAAATGCTGTATGTCTTAATACAGGAGGCTATACTAGCTAAGCTGTGCAGATCTCGTTGTCTGTAATAGCAGTACTGATTGGAACCCACAAAGCCATTCTGATACGCAGAAAACACCCTAATCTGTGTTAGCAATAAAGCTTTAACATATGTAGAAAGAAATTATAATGTATCTACTGCTAAGATGTAGTAAAGTCTTGAACAGATCCACCCTTTAAACATGCAAAAGAAAATAACAGATATTGAATCTTATGTGGTACATTCAGTTTTATGTAAACATATGTCACTCTTTTCTGGGTACATGTCAGGGTCCTGTTTGAAACCTAAATTTTGTCAGACACTATTGGTATTTCTTTGTAGTTAAAGACATGCTAGACTGTTCCAATATGGGGGATTTGAATGACAAATAGCATGCTAAAATTTAAATGTCTTGTATCCAGAAATTAAGCTGCAGGACAAGGGCTCCAATCAGTTTACATAGGGAAATGCTTTCAGATATGAAAGAGGGCACAAAATATTTTTGGCCTCTAAGTAGAAGAGAGAAACAGTGTCATAGGCTCATTGGATCCTGTTAAATGGCTCCTGGATCAGGTTCCAGTGTGAAACAATGAAGGTAGAACTCAGTACCTCTATTTAGAACGACATGTTTCTGGCACTAAATGAAGGCTAATATGGCTGGGATATTCATGCTCTAGAAAAAAAGCTCTCATAGTTTTACCTCTTCAAAGGAAAGACTGACAGAACTTTGGAAAGACAAATATGTAATGCTTGCCTTGAAAAGTATGATTATGAATGCTGTCATACAGACAGGGTTTGGGTTGATTTCTGCATTTGACTTCACGTTTTACATAGTTGGCATTTAGTTCAGTTTTTCATAATCTATTGAAGGTAGATAAGACTTTCTAGAACAGCAGGGAGGCATGTTTGGGGCTACTGCTATAATTTAATAATTACATCTGTACATATACTCTAGCAGAGAGGACAAAAATGAAATTTTAACTATAATGGTATAGAAAACTAACTCAGTTCTCCTCATCTGTTTCTTGACTTTTTTTAACTCTCCCTACTTGAGCAACTCTAAATTTTTAGCATATTCTATTATATGATTTCAGTTGTTGTCTAGAGAAGTGGTGCTAACCTTCTTGGCAGGCATACCACAGATTACTTTAAGAGGCACTCTAATCCCCTCCCTTTTCCTAATGTTCTCTGCTTCCTGCCCTATTCTCCCTGTTTAATCTGTTGCTGTGTACTCTGTACCCCCTTCCTGATTTGCTGTGTGCTACACAAAACTGCCCATGTCACAGATTGACCACCCATGGTCTAGAGGAGGTTTGCCTAGTTTGCATCTAGCCAGAAACCCTATCTGTAGTGGTGAAAAGGAAGACAATATTGTTAACAATTTCCAGTCAGTCATTCAAGTTCCAAGTAAAAACAAACAAACAAACAAAAAAAAAACTTTGTAACACATTTCTCATTTGGGGATAACTTGAAGCTGGCTCAACAGGTATGAGCTGTGTCATACACAAAATTCAAGTTGTCTGAATTTTCAGTTTTTAGCTTGTGCTTTTTTGGTATCAGAGTATTTGTCCATAAGTATTTGCAGTGTATCATGAATAAAAAGTTGCTTAGTTGCTCATATTGGGAATTGTTCTTAAAGAATACAAATGAACCTAGTGCATATGAAATGTGTCAAACTCGGCAGCAGTAGGAATCAGACTTGTATACCTATTTGGCATAAGCTCTGGCATCACAGGCTTACCCTGGGCAGGCAGTGTAGATATGTCTAAACCTCTTCTTGGGTAATTGCATCTTTTTCTCCATGCAGTCCTTGGTGTTTCCACTGAGTCTGCTAAGATGGCTTGATTGTCAAATATGTTGTCATGTGAACACCATCATGAAGTTGCTGCTTTAGATGCACCATTAGAAGTATGTGTGAGGTACCAGCTTGCTTGACTTTATTAATAAACTACTTAAGAACTCATTCCTTCCCCCCCCCCCCCA
>NW_017729023.1:2683902-2685096 GCF_001723915.1 Gavialis gangeticus | reverse complement strand
CCCCCCCCCAATTCAATAATAGACTGTTTCAAGCATAATCTAGAATAGTGATTCTCAAACTTTAGACCTAAGGCACTCTTTCCATCCCCTTTCCCCAAACTTTTTTCTGCAGTTAGCAGCACTCTGTTTCAAAAATTAATTAATTTATTATTAGGGGTGCACTGATAGACATTTTTTGGGTCGATACTGATGGCTGATTTTTTAATGAGCCATATTAGCTGATTGGGGATCCAATTGCGGATATGGAGCTTGGCAGCTTGGAGACCAGTGTCTGGCTAGTAAGTCTATCGTAGGGGGAGCTGCAGCTGGGCAGGGGCAGGGAGCTTGGGGCGGGGACTGGTGGGAGCAGGGAGCCCGTGCCAGGGGGGTGGCAGGAAAGTGGAGCTCAGGTGGGCAGAGGGTGGGTATAAGGAAGGTTGGGGGGGTGTAGGGACCGCCCCTCACACTCTCCCCACATGGTGCAGAGCCCCTGCCACTAGTAGCAGTAGCAGCAGCAGGTAAGGGCCCTTAGGGCACTTGTGGCCTGCACATGGGCTGCAAAGATCGCAGAACTGGACATGGCTTCAAGGAGCACAGCCAGGCCAGCAGGCCTGTATTGCACAGGGCTCCCTGCAGCACTCATGTACCACCAGGAGGAAGCCCCATGCAATGGAGCCAGCTGCCTTTCCTGCTCCTTGTCGCCATGAAAGCAGGAGGTGAGGCTCCCCACCACTTCTGGCAGAGTCCTGGGACCTGCAAGTGGAGGGCAGCCAGCTCTATTATGTGGAGCTTTACCCCAGTGACACACAAGTGCTGGAGGCTGCATGTGTAGCATGAGGAGCCTCACATGATAGGGGTGGGCCAGCCTGGCTGTGCTCCTTGGCACCATGTGCAGCTCTAGCCGGAGCCGCACACTGCCGGACAGCAGCGCCTGTGTGGTCCATGAGTGCCCTGAGGAGCTCTGACTGCTGCCGCCAGTGACAGGGGCTGTGCGTGAAGACTGCTGCCGCCAGTGACGGGCTCTGCATGAACCCTCTCTCACACTCCACAAACTCCACACACCCACACTCTGCCCCCACAACCCTCCCACATATACACACACCCCGCAACATACTCTACCCCCCACACATAGTCACCTTCTGTCACAACCCCCACCCACACACACCCCACACACTTCCCCCACACACAATATACAAGAGTAAGACTTTATTTTTG
>NW_017729023.1:2667611-2683891 GCF_001723915.1 Gavialis gangeticus | reverse complement strand
GTGGGGGTGTGCTGTAGGTGGGGGACAGATAGAAGTTCTGAGTGCAGTTTGGCCCAGGCCCCCGCTGGGAAGAGCCCAGAGCTGCCCTGGCCACAGTCCACAGTGGCAGCCTGCCCTTGCCCCATGCGCAAATGCAGGTGTACGTACCCCCTCATGCCCTCCCGGATTGCATGCAATGGCAGGAGCCACCCGCACCCCCTCCCCCACCTCTGGACGAGCCAGTTGCGGCTCTGTCCCGTGTCCCGCCCCAGCTAGGCAGCACCTACCCCAGCCCCACTTCCTCATGGTGGGGTCTTGATCTACCCCCACACCCCTTCTCTCCCCTAGCCCTTCCCTCACAACAGATTTACTAGCCCGACACTGGTCTCCACGCTACCAGGCTGTGCTCCTGGCTGTATGCATGTTGTGGCTGCACACATGCACACAGCATTTATTGGCCATGTCAGTTAAAAAAAGCTGATTGCCAGTGCTCTCTATTTTCCTTATATTGGTGCCGATCCGATATGGGACTGATGTATTGGTACACCTCTACTTATTGTACTGCATAAAAAAAATTATGTTGGGAACATATTTTAAAATAAAATGGAAAAAACATGCACAAATAACCATATTGTGATTTAAGACGACACTTTAACATAGCAGTTCTTGTAAATATCTTGAATTTGTTAATCAGGACAAACAGCATAAACTGCACAAGTGGATGTTTAGCACTGACTAATATAAAATGGCAGCGTGATGTCTCATTGAGTGAGAAAAGCTGAGCTGAGCCAGCTGTTCCCAGATGGGTTGTCTGAAGCTGTGTAAATAACTTTGCTAGTACAGCTACCTTCTATTATAACACTGGGAAGTACCCCCTCTTAGCTTTCATCCAGCTTTTCATTACGGAAAAATAGAGCAATCCTTCTGTTGGCAGGGAACTCAGAAGACCACACTAGGTCAGAATGTTTTGGATGCTGTGGATTTCTATTTGAAAACTCTTGTTTATTTTGTGAATCATGTTGTAGGTGTTTGCTCACCTAACAGTTAATGTTGCACAACATTCCAGTGCAGAACCACTGATCTAGAATAAAAGGTTCTGTATTCTTCAAGTTCTATGGTTTTCTATGCTGACTTGATTGAAATTTTAACTATACAAGTATTAATGCTCTTTTTTTTCCTTCTGCCTTTTTCTCTTTCAGAAAGAGCTCTCTGGACACAAGAATATTGTTGGCTATTTGGATTGTGCAATTAATCCTGTCAGTGATAATGTATGGGAGGTGCTGATTTTAATGGAGTATTGTCGAGGTAGGTAAATTACCTTTTGGGATTTCTTTAGGAGGATGAGAAGATGATTTGTAACGTGAATTCCTAGGGTTATCTTTAGCAGATGATATGCATTTTAGCCAAGTCCATACTTCAGTCCTCTTTCTAATTAAGAGGAACAACTTTTTAGGCTCAATTTAAAAGAGCTTTCTGGATTACTTAACATGAGATGTGATTAAAAAAAACCCCCATGTAAATGTTGATATGCATATGACCATTTCGTGTTTTGTTCAAAAACCTCTAGATATTTCTGAGCCTTATCATTTCCATTAATATATGCATTAAACCAGGGGTTGTCAACCAGGGGTACTTTGAAAGGTCCTGGGGGCCTGTGGGGGGTGGGCAGGGATGGAGCGCTGTCACCGTGTGCCGCTGCCTTGCAGGGACGGGGTGAGAGCAGGGCCGCACAGATGTCATGCTGCTGCCGCTTGCCACCTCTCTGCTCCGCCTCTGGCTGCTAACCTCCCTCCCCCCTTTCCTGGGGTACATTTATTAAAAAGGGGGCTGCTGGGGTGTGCTTATTTAAAAAAAAAATGTTGAAAACACCTGCATTAAACCTTGAAAAAAGGGAGTATTTCCTCTCCACACCCCATCGTGAAATTGCTGGTTTTTTTCAGTGGGGCGAGCTTTTTTTGGCAGGCATGCCACAAATTAGCTCAGAATCATCCCACTCCAGTCCCCGTCCCCTACCCCATCTGTTGCTTTAGTTTCTGTTCCCAACCATATGCTGCATGCCTGCTGTGCTTTCTGCTTCTTGCCCTGTCTGCTGCTGTGCTGCCTGTCCCCTCCCCTGTCTGCCATGTGCCACTCATGAAGACTTCTGTGGCACCTGTTTCAGGTTATCCACCCCTGCTTTAGATGATGGTATATCTTATGATCATTTTAGTTATTTAAATCCTCTCCTATCTTGGAGATGGAACATCTGGAGATTAAGTTAGTGTTAGGAGCCAGTTTTGGTCAGTTTGCAGAATAGGTTTCAAGGTAAATGTTCCATGTGAAAATAAACTGTTCCCCCCAAACCAGTACATTAGATGCTTTGAGTTGCTATTCCCTTGAGGATTATTGGCCTATGACACTTGCCCCCTGTTCCCACCTATCCAAAAACTGTGAATGAAAATGATTGGCCAGTTGGAATTATTTGTCAGACAGATGCAGAGACTCATATGATGCTGTTTTTCAGAAGAGTAGATCTGCTTCTACTTTGTGGTAACTTCTACATACCCCCCATTTTGCCGTAAGACAGTGAAGCATCGGGAGCCTTCTGCAACATTTTAGAAATCTAAGCCTTTTGGGAGTTGCATGAATGCTGTGTCCTAGGCTTTAAAACTAGTTCTTAGATGCTTGTTGATGTAGGGTAGAGGAAAATTCCTCTGTACTTCTGTCAGACGAGCTGAATTTTTTCCTTGCTGTGGTTAAGTTAGTAACTGTAATTGCTTGATTTTTGTTATATGCCGCTGCAAACTTGTTTTTTTGTGGATGGGTTCTCCTTGTTTATCATGCTGTAGAGTGACTTAAGCCAGGAGTAGGCAGCACATGCTCCACAGGCTGCATATGGTCTGAGAAGCTAGAGGTCTTTGCCTGTATACCATGTTGGGGCTGGGCAGCTTCCAGCTGCACCTGCACCACTTCTGCATCTCCCCAGCTTCCCTGCTCTGGTCTGATGTGGGCCAGGTGGTTTTGGTGATGCATCAGCAGCATGGGGATTTTCCTGTGCCCACACTGGAGCCAGGGAGCTAGGAGCTACACCTGCATCAATTTTTGCTTCCCTTAGCTCCCTGGCTGTGGGGTGGGTGCAGCTTCCAGCCTGAGAGGAGCTGCTTTGGAGCCAGGCATCTATAAACTGCATCAGTGCTATCATTGTTTCTTTCCCAGCTGTGGTATGGGTATAGTTTCTAACTGGTGTAGAGCGGCACCGGGCTGGGCAACTTCCAGCTGTGCCTACTCTGTAGCTGGGGAGGGGGAGTGGAGAGAAGCAACAGCAGTGTGGGCATAGTTTGCAGATACCTGGTGTGGGTGCACCTCTCCCTTGTTTGGAAGCTCTGCCCACAATGCAGTCAGGGAGCAGGGGGCTTGGAGAGAAGTGACAGCATGGGCACAGCTCCCAGCTGCCTGGATCCAGCATGTGCATGGTAAAAGACTCCCACCCTGATGCATCAGAGAGCTCATTTGTACTGCTTTGGACTAGAGCTGGATTCTTCTAGCCCATGGCTTTTAAGAGATTGCTGACCTCTGCCCTAAGCCACCTACAACATTTTGAAGCAGGCATGTTATGTATCTGAACATGAGAAATGGCACAGGGGGTAAAAGTGAAGATGTTCCTATTGGGGCTGTTGGTTAATTTGTGTTAATCTGTGCAATTAATACAAATACAAATTAATGAGTTAATTTTTTTTGTGTGTTAATTGCACACGTGGTTTTGGAGCCCATGCCTGGGCTGGCCTGCAATGCCCCTCTGTCACTGTCTCTGCTGCCTCTGGGCTGCCCAGCAGGGCAACACTGGCGGCAAAAGGCCTGGGCAGCTGCAGCAGGAAGGGCCCAGCAGCAGTGAGGGAGAAGTGCCACTTTTCCCCTTCACCCAGCAACAGCTTTGGGATGGCACTGGCACCTGCCAGGCTTCCCTGCCACCTGCATGCCACTGCTGTGGGCAGAGCAGGGTAAGTGCCCTGCTCTGCCCACCCTGTTCTCCCTCCCTCCATCCCTCCCTCAGTTGAGGTTCCCCCTGGCTGCAGTGCTGCGGTCCCTGTGCCAGCTGAGTTCTGCTAGCTCTGCATGGGCTGAATTTTTGGGTGAGGGGCAGCAGCAGGGATGGAGGAGGCTGCAGGTTGGGACTGAGGGGCACCAGCATAGCCCGGGGCGGTGAGGGACTGTAGGATGGGAGTGTGGGACACTGGTAGAGCCAGGGGGCTGCAGGTCAGGAGTGAGAGGCAGCAGCAGGGATGGGGAGGGGGTTCAGGTTGGGAGTGAGGTGCACTGGCAGAGCCTGAGGAGGTCAGAAGTGAGGGGCACTAGCAGGGCCAGGGGTCTGTGGGTACTGTACAGTTTATATTCTGTGTTGTAATTGACATCAAATTATTTGGAAAATATAGAAAAAAAATCCAAAATCTTTGTGAGAAAAAAAAAGAAAAAAAAAGATTTTATTATTAATGGTGTGACTTAAAATTGCAATTAATCATAACTATTTTTTTTAATTTCACGATTAATTGTGATTACTTTTTTCTAATTGTTTGACAGCCCTAGTTGCTATTTTTTTTCCCCTTCCTCTTTTGAAAGCATGTCACCTTCCAGAAGGGGCACTGAGAACTGGCAAACCATGGTTCTCTTCATCCCCTAGCCTTAATTTCATTTATACCATGGTGCTGTTGAATAGACCTGATAACACTTAGTTTGCTGTTCATGAAAAAATTTTAATACAAATTTTTGCAAGGATTTTGATTCTGATTTTCCATGGCTCTGTGGATTTAAAACTACATACATACTTTCTGGTAATGGCCAATTGTACTGTTTTAGGAATTGTTCTAAAATTAATTTCCTGTGGAGTCTTTTTTTTTCACACCAAGCATACTTTTTTTTTCTTCTCATAGCTAATCATGTACATCTCTCCCTGAAAATTTAAGAGAAGTATGGTTTTGTTGTCTTGCTGATGTTTTTGCTGAATTTAAGTAGTGCCATTCAAAGTTAGTAGAAACTGCAGGTTCTCAATCTTGTAAAAGGAAATGTATGTATATTATACCAAATGGCAATAAGATATGATAAGATGTGCTGCTGTATGTAAATGCCTGTTTAATTTTATTACATTACAGATGAAATAGAAAATTAAGCTACTAATTAATGTGGAATGTGAAGGCACTTCTCTTGTTCAATTAACTGCTTTAAACAGATGTCATAATTTGTGGTTATTGGTGTTTGAGATGAGTTTAATGAAAGCTGTCCTTTCTTTTCAAAACCTTCCTGTTGACGTGCTTGCAGAATTAACTTCCCCCCCTGCATTTCTGTGTCTGTGAAAAGTATTGTGTTCCCTCTTGTCTGGGTGATTCTTTCATCAGATAATTTCTCTATAGAAAACCAGTTTCTCTTGTATTTTTTCCAGGGAATTTTAAAGTTAGGAATGATTGCTTGACTGCTAAAGATTCCCAGTGATACAAAATCTTCTTCTGACAACTGGGCACATTCTTCCAGATGTATATGACATGGCAGAAGAAGAAATATTAGTCTATAAGATAACCTGTACCAGTTATTCTTTACTTTTTTACTATATTATTACTTTTTCAATAATAAAAATAATTTTCTTTTTCCAGATAGCAGTCTTTGCATAATGTACCTTTGCTTTCAGTGCTTTTCATGATAAGGATGCATTTTAAAAAATTTCTTCTGTGTGAGGAAATTAGAAAGATGCAGTGAACATTATTCATTCTCTTTGAATTCAGATTTCTTTATAATTTTGGATTAATTCTGGCTGCTGACAGTCATTCGCTGGCTTGGCTATTTGTCCAACGGACACACATTATTTGGAACTCTTTGCACTTGTACTATATTCTGGCTAAGTGATAGTTAGTGCTTGTTGTTTTTTTTGTGTGTGTGAATTAAAATTTATGTCCTGAACTGTGGATCTAATTATAAAAAAGAAACAAAACTACAGTTCTTGCCTACATTCTTCTTCCCTAATATGAATGTGCTACATATGGTGACATTTTTCTTATGCTTGCCTAGTATTTTTGTAATCTTCAGTTTAGCACAGGTGTAGTTTTTTGTATACATCTTGAAACCAGCCAAGAAGCTATGTTATATGGAGTTAACTGTAACGGTAGTGACATTTCTGTAAATGTTTTGTTTTTCTTCACCTTTCTAAATAATAAGCAATTTTCTAATTTTATTTTTTATTTTCCTCCCCCCACCCCTTTTAGTTTTGATAATATGGGAGGGGGGTGGATCATGAAGTATGTTGGAATGCGAAGATTCAGTTATAAATACTATTCTGCCTTCGTTCAGTGGGTTTGAGCAGGAATATTCATGAATTAGATGCTCTTAAAGAAGAGAATTTATATTTGCTAATGCAATTTTGGGTAAGAGAACTAACTGTCATTTTATAATGGATTGGGAAATGTATTAGACTTACTCAAATATATTTTTATTAAATACATAGACATTATTGTCAGTGTTTTAAATTTTGTATGCTGAGAGTATTCATACAAATGTTATTTTTTAAATGCTACACAGTATTTGAACAGAAAATGTTGTATACTTACTGTAGCGGGTCAGGTTGTGAATCAGATGAATCAGCGTCTGCAGACAGGGTTTACGGAGTCAGAAGTGCTGAGGATATTTTGTGACACTTGTGAAGCTGTTGCCAGACTGCATCAGTGTAAAACCCCCATCGTTCACCGGGACCTCAAGGTAAGAACTCTAATAAAAGGTAACATGGAACTGAAATGTATGTTTCTACTGAGCAGTCTACAGAAGATGACTGAAGTCACTTAGTTGTTTACAGAGAAGCAAGAAAAAGCGTTTCTGGCTGCATAATTATAACCAGAAAATTAAATGAAATAAATATGTTTCAGTATCCTGTTCCCAGAGAATGATATTATTGGGGTATTTAAATTAGTACTGGGGTATTTCAATTAATATTTTACTAGTAGAGCTATTTTTTGATACATCAGCATTCTAAAAAAGAGCCCAAAGAAAAAAAGTAGCTGCTTATTTTGGTCATGGGCAAACATCATATTTGTAGTGCTGTATATGCTCATGTAGCACTATGAAAAGCAGGTGTATATACGCCTGTAGTGCTACAAAATAGTGTAAGTGCTACAGAAATATTTGAAACAGGAACTTGTCTGTAACTCTGTTTTCATAATGCTGCATGTATGTAATATCCATACAAGTATATATGGCTTGGGAGCAAGGGTCTCTTGACTTCCCCCAGCATCCTAAAATGCTCTTCTTGTGTCTGTCTTCCCCTTCCTCCCTCTCCCCCCTTTTTGGGTCGGGGGGAGGGGGAGAGAGCAGTTGCCTTTTTGTTAGTCTTTGAGGTGCATAACCCAGCCAAGATTGGGGGCTGCAACCATGTTTGTGGCAACAGTGGCAGCGATCTCTGCTTTTGTCACCACACCACCAGGGATCACTGGTGGCATGCAGTAAGCTATCAG
The DNA here is from genome assembly GCF_001723915.1 of Gavialis gangeticus. Classification (NCBI taxonomy): domain Eukaryota; kingdom Metazoa; phylum Chordata; order Crocodylia; family Gavialidae; genus Gavialis; species Gavialis gangeticus. The sequence goes on along the minus strand of NW_017729023.1, from coordinate 2,676,449 downwards.
ACTGTACTGTTGTCCTGGTCACTAGGGCAGCAGTGGCAAGCTGTCACAGAACGTGCTGCTGCCCTGTAGACAACAGTGCACTTTTTGACAGCTTGCCACCCTCTGTGGGAGAATGCAAGGACTCCTAAAGAACAGCCTCTATCACCCTCTGACTGGAAGGCAATGTCTTTGTAGTTATTTTGTAGAGCTCCAACCAGAGGGCTGCAAACAAGCGGATCCCCCTCCAAGTGCTACAAATACATGTCTGCCCACAACCGTAGGGCCATTTTTTTATGTTTACTTGCTAGTTTTGTATTTTTGATTATATCTTTTTTGTTTTTTTTCTTTTAAGGTAGAGAATATCTTGTTAAATGACAATGGAAACTATGTCCTTTGTGACTTTGGCAGTGCCACTAACAAATTCCTTAATCCCCAGAAAGATGGTGTTAATGTAGTTGAAGAAGAGATTAAAAAGTAAGTATGTTTTCCATGGCTATTCAGTAAGGACTTACTAAATTCTGTGTAGTTAAGAAAACTATTGTATGATATGCATTAAGGGAAGCAAGTAGTTTAGTGGGAACAAATTAAAATTTGTGATGATTTAAGTGCACGACTCCTGTTCAAGAAGTAGTTCTACTGAATTTCTTTATTGATTGGAAATGTACAATACCTAAATTTGACACAGTAAAATAACAGTTTATGTACATTTTCAGCAAAAACTTAAAATTAATGTACTAAATATGGAATGGCAGTATTAATTACAAAAATGCTTGGAGTCTTTAAATTTTAGACTTCTTTAAGACAGTGTACTATTTGTTGTCCCTTTTACTGTGCCCATTCCACTGTGTTTAATTGGAGGAATTATATAACTTTTGAGTTTTGAAATTGTTTCTTTTTTCTTACCTGCTTAGTGATACTTAGATTATTCCAAACGAAAAGTTACACAGTATGTTGCTACCATGATAGTTCAGGAAATTAGGGCTGCACTCAGCTGTGGACCTGGAATTAGACGAGAAGCACTTCCGGTCCATTTCTGAGTCTGCCGCAGAGCACAAGGGGGACCCCCTCCCCGCCCCCCTGGCTCAGCAACTGGTGCCTCCTGGGTCTGGGGGGGGCATCCGGGGTCCCCCCACAGCTGATTGCTGAGCCAGGGAAGGTGCAAGAGAGTTTCTCGCATGCTTGGTGGCAGACCCGGAAGTGGACCAGAAGTACTTCTGGGTCCACTGAGCACATGCAGGGGGGGCTCCCCCCCTGTGCCCCTGTGGGATGTTCTATCTGCCCCACTATCTCAGCATTCATGAGTGGCACCTGGTACCTTGAGGTATGTAGAAAAAACATATAAAGCTGTGTCTATGGCTGAATCGCTGATTCACTGAATCGGAATTGAATCTTCAGATCCGGATTCGGTCTAATCAAGTTGGGACAGTGATCTGAATCAGTAAATCGAATCACTGTCTTCTGAATCGGAGTCCGAATCAAATATGGCCTGCTTCGCACACCCCTATAGGAAATATAAACAGGCAAAAATTCTTGTGGGCTATGTATTTTTTTTTTTTATTGGGCCAGCTTGTGGTTAGGATAGATTGAGAGACATAGTTAGCCTGGTGAGCATACAAGCTTTTGTGAGCTGGAGTTCACTTCAGCCTAACTTCTATCCCAAGGAAAATCCTGGAAAAATTCATCAAGGAGTCTATATGTGACAGGCTGGCAGAAGGTAGGATTCTGAATGACAGCCAGCATGCCTTCGTCACAGGCAGGTTCTGTCTTACCAACCTCATCTCCTTTTATGATCAGGTAACTTACCACCTGGATAAGGGAGAGGAGGTTGATATTGCATACCTTGACTTCCAAAAGGCCTTTGAACTAGTATCCCATGATATTCTCGTGAGAAAATTAGAGGACTGTGGGCTTAACTGTGAGACAGGTGGGTAGGGAGCTGGTGGCCAGGTAGGACCCAGAGTTCTAATGAACGGATCTATATTGTCTTGGCGAGAAGTGGCCAGTGGTGTCCCTCGGGTTGGTGCTTGGTCCAGTGCTTTTCAGCATCTTTATCAGTGATTTGGATGTTGGGGTAAAGAGCTCACTGGTTAAGTTTGTGGATGAAACCAAGTTATGGGGAAGCGTGGTCATGCTTGAAGATAGGCTGTAAATGCAGGCGGACCTAGACAGGGTAGCATGTTGGGCAGACTGGAATCCGATAAAGTTCAATGTTGAGAAATGTAAAATGCTTCACCTGGGGATAAACCCCCCCCGACATACCTACAGGCTTGGCAACGCCAAACTGACCAGCACTGTGAATGGAAGGGACCTGGGGGTAATAGTAGACCACAATATGAATAGGAGCTGGCAGTGCGACACTGTAACCAACAGGGCAAATAATACCCTGGCATGCATCAATTGATGCATCTTCAGCAAAACTAGGGAAGTGATTCTTCTACTGTACTCAGCACTGGTGAGACTGCAGTTGGAGTACTGCATCCAGTACTGGGCACTGTACTTCAACAAGGACATGGTAAAGCTTGAGAGAGTCCAGAGAAGGACCATCTGTATGATCAGAGATTTGCATGGCAAGCCATATGAGGAAAAGGCTAACGGACCTGGGACTCTTTAGCCTGAAGGCTGAGAGGGGACTTTGATAGCGGCTTACTGCTACATCAGGGGTGTACATCAAGGGCTCAGTGAACAACTCTTCACCAGGGCGCCCTTGGGGAAAACCAGGAGTAATGGCCATAAACTCCTGGAAGACTGTTTCAGGCTCAACATTAGGAAAAATTTCTTCACAGCCAGGGTGTCCAGACTTTGGAATAGGCTCCCTCCAGAGGTGGTGCAATTGCCTACCCTGGAAATCTTCAAGAGGAGACTGGATAGTCACCTTGCTGCAGTCACCTGACTCCCAGTTGTCTGTCTTGTCTGGTGCAGGGGGGCTGGATCTCATGATCCCCCGAGGTCCCGTCCAGCCTCAGAATCTATGAATCAGATGCTGTGAGTCTGCAATGATTTCTTGTTCCACAATTTCCCATTCAGGTTGGTGTTTAAAGGTTTGCTGGCTGAGAACAATCAGTCACTCTCAGGTCAGCGATGTAGTGTCCAGAAAGGGTAAATTGTTCTTCTACAGCTCATGTCAGAGTGATGTTCATTAATTCTTTTCTGTAGGGATTTCCTTATCTGTTCAGTTTAGATGGCAGAGGGACACTTACAGGTGATGGTGTATGTGATATTGGTAGAATTGCAAGTGAATGAACCTCAGATGTTGTAATTATGGCCTGGTTTACAAGCCACAATTTACAATTTATGAATTGTGGGCACAGCTTGCTACCATTGTGGCCTGATCATGGCAGGGCTACCATTTTCATGCCCAGATCATGATGACACCTCCCCTCCCCCCCAATGCTCTCTGATTTGGCTGCAGGGGCAGATTTAGGGCCAGGTTTCATTTTAACAGCAGAGGCCTTGCTCCTAAGATCAAATCACAGCTGAAAAACCCCTGTTCCCGCACCCCCCCCCAGTGCAGCGGAAGAGGCAGGAAGTGGAAGTTGTTTCTGACAGGCAGGGAGGAAATTCCCTTTTCAGAAATGCCATTCTGCACTGCTGGGCTCCTGGCTAATTGACAGCAAGTCTGATATCGAGCTCAGTGTCAGCCAGTCTGCAGTAATGATGATGAACTCAAGGCTGAGTGTATTCTCTTCCCCCACCCCCAACCCCCTGTGCCTGTCTTCCTGCCCAGAGGAGCAAACAACCCATCCCCAAGCTCTCTCCTCCCCCTGTCCCTTTCCCTTTTCCAACCCCTTCTCCACCTCCCCTGGGATGCTAGGCTTTTGCTGCTGACTGGGGAATGCTTTCTGCAGCCTGCAGCAGCCAGTGTGTTGCAAAGAAATGCAACAGTATGGCTTCTTGCTGGGGAACACCCCAGCAAGCGACCATATTGTGGCATTTCAGGGCAAATCACATTTTTTGTGAAAATCACTTCACGAAAAATACAGAATTATGATTTAAACCAGGCCCTAGTTTATAATTCGTGTTGTTTGGTCCAGTGATGATGATGGAGCACAGAAGAGAAGGCTTCTGGGCCCTTAGCAATACCTGATGCCTTGGTGAGACTAGGAGTTAGGTAAGCTATTGCTTGAGAGACACTGTTTCAATTTGGGGCGTTCTACCTATAAGCAAAGACAGGTTTGTGCCCCATGACTGCTTTAAGACAGTCATCCTTTTCCAGGAATGGTTGGAGGTTATTAATGATGTATCTCAGATGTTTAAGCCAGGTGCTGTATGTAACAATTACAGGGACTCTGCCCTTGTCTCAGGGTTGGTATTGTAGGAGGTTAGAGCAAGGTTTGAGTCTGGCTTTGTTGATTTTAAGTGCCTACAGTTTTAGGGTTGTATTGCAATTGCAATCTATGCCCCAGATCCTTAAGGTGTGCATCTTGGTCAGTGGGACCAGAGCAGATCTAGTTGTAATGTGGAGCTTGGCAATAAATGATGGATCTAGTGGTGTGCTTAGGCTGAAAGCTGGCAGCCTGGTGGTAGCTGTATTAGTTGGCTGGTTTCTAATACAATGTGGTGGTGATGTCTAAGCCTATACCAAAAATATTACCCACAAGCATTCTTTCCTGTCAGAAGTATATAGGTATTATCAGTTTTTTGCAACTATTTCTTAAGGTACACTGCTGATGTTATCTGAAGATACTTTAAGTTGTATGAGCACACTTACTGTTCTGTGGAAATGAGAGACATGGAATCCCTGCTTCTTGCATGGCAAGAATCAGTTAAAAGATGCAACTCCAGTGTCTGAATGTACCTTTTAGTGCAGTACTTGAAATCATAGAAAATTAGGGCTAGAAGGGACCTCAGGAGGTCATCTAGTCCAACCCCCTGCTTTAAAATGAAAGCAGAACCACCCCCAAAACATCATCCCAGCAAAGGATTTGCCTAGCTGCTTCTTAAAAACCCTGAGACCATTGTTCCTTGTTTTGTCATCTGCCACCACTGAGAACAGTCTAGTTTAGGGGTGGGCATAGTTTGGCCTGCAGGCTGGATTGGGTTCTTGGTAGACTCCATTTCCCAGTAGCCCTTGCAGCTGCTGCCTCTAGATCTGCCCTGCTGCCCAGGCACCCTAGCCTGTCTGCCCTGCCAGGGGTAGGACCTATGCGGGCAGGTGCATGGTTGGTTGAATTTTGAATTATGTTAATAGAAGCACTGTATGTGCAACTTTGGATGTGATGATACCCTCTGCTCAGTGCTGGCTAGGCCTCAACTGGAGTATTGTTATGATTTGGGCACTATATTTTAAAATATAGAAAAACTAGAGAGGACCCTGAGATGAGCAAGCAACAAAGATGATAAAGAAGTTGGAATGCAAGCCGCGTGAAGAAAAGTGAAAGGAACTAGGTATGTTTAATATGGAGGAAGGAGATGCAACATGGACAGCCTTCTCAAGCCGCAGGGGGTGCAGCAGCAACTAGAAGTCACCAGTGCCCCTGTGTGTGGCAGCTGGCCCAGCTGGCCACTTCATTATGTCTCTGATGGAAATTTTCAGAACTGCCATAAAAAATACGGTGAAACAGGGCACAAGGCAATACATTTCAAATACAACAAAGCAGGTTCAGATCAAAAAAACTTCCTAACTGAAAGAAGAAACTGACAGTGAGACAGATTAGAAAAATTGTGGAAACTTTTTCACTGGAGTGTTTCAAGGAGAGACTACTTAAGCACTTTTCTGAGACAGGTGGATGGGATTAGGGACAGCATAGTACTAAACTACAAAAGTGAGCAATGGAAGATGCCCCAATTGAGTGTAAAATTAGCTTAGTTAAGCTGCTTTTAAAATTAAACTTGTTTTTGTTTTAGTTTAAATGGTATACAGGCAACCCAGCTTAATGCTGTTTCACTTAGCACTATTTCGCTATAATGCTCATTTTAAACTGGTAACTGATTTCACTTAGCACTCAGTGAGTTTCGTTACAACACTTGCAGTTGCCATCTTGGGTCATTAAAAACACTTGCAGTCGTCATCTTGTGTCATCAAATACTGTTGGTTTCACTTAATGCTCATTTTGCTTAACACTTGTTTTTTCAGGAACCAATTAAGAGCGCTAAGCGGGGGTTGCCTGTAGAATCTCTGCTTGCTGTTTTAAATTCTACTTGTTTGTTTGTTTGTTTGTTAATTTTTGCTTTATAAAAATTTCAGTGTGACAGCCTAGATTACAAATAAGAGGAAAAGGCAAAAGAAGTATTCTTAGTAAGAAGTAAATTTTAGTAGGTAATAATTTTTTAAAGCAAATTTTGGGGCTATCATGTCTGGCTGTAATGTCCCACTATATTGTTAGTGAACCATCTACATACAACAGTGAGGGGAATGTAGCATATTACTCTTGGTGGAAGAAACTTGTAACTATTTTCTTTGCTTATGTAAAATTAGCATGCGGTAGCTTTTGTGAATGGTGGGTGATTTTTAAAAGATGCACGCAGTTCCGGTGTAAATCTTGCATTTCATCTTCTTTTCAATTTACTTTACTTATTGCTAGGTATACAACCCTGTCATACAGAGCTCCTGAAATGATCAATCTTTATGGAGGAAAACCAATTACTACCAAGGCAGATATCTGGGTAAGTAAATAATATGTTGTACAATTCTTACAGAGTTGTTTTGTTTTATTAATGGAGAAAATTGCTAAAGGCAAAGTTAACTCAGAAAATTAGCTTTTACAGTAAGGAGGATGGGTAACTTCTTGCAGTAGAAGTATAATGTATATGGGGAATCAGTATAGGGAATAATTTAGTATTTTCCTCCAAATAAAATAATTGGGATATGTGACAAGTACTATGGATTAAAGGAGGTGAGTTTTTGGCTAGTTTTTCCTTTTGATCTAGTTTCTCTTCCAAAGTTAACTGGTTTTCAGTAGAAAACGTGTTCACACCAGAATTGGGCAAGGGCAGTCTAATGGGTTAAGAGCTTCTCAACATTATACTCGGTTCACTGAATAATATTCAGTTACCACAAAGGCTGGTTGGTTAGTGTTCTTGGAAAATTGTGTTTTAAAATGAAAATACTATGTTTACTGCGTACATAAAATAATCCAAACACTAACTTGAGTATTTGCCAGCTAGATGTTTTGGTCCAAGGAGAAAAGGAAGAGAAAAATTAAGGTACTTTTACTACAAGAATACTAATTTGCAAGAAATGACTGGTATGGTTGGCTTAATAAACTTTTAATTACTGCAACATTAAGAAAATGAATCAGTGGTAAAAATGATTGCTGTATCATAGGGTTGAGCAATTTGCTTGTCCTTGCATGTAATAACTGACAAGGAATTCAGAAGTCTTTCAAATGAATGAAGTGGAGAAACTCGTATACATATGGGGCATACCTAATTTGAGTAGACTAGTGAGTTCAAAGATTCTGCGATGGAATCCATACTAGTTCCACATACGTAATACCCCTCAATACTTAATATAACTACTTATCTGAATTCAGTAGTAGACTTTTAAAATTCAGAAATCAAGATATTAGTTTCCTGTCTCTTAGTTGATAGCTTTCGTTGCCTCATACTATGTAGTAGGTGCACATTTGGCTGTATCTAGAAATGCTTTACACAGTAAAATCTGGTTAATTTGTTAGTTTAAGGCAGGGGTGGGCAAAATGGCCCACCAGGTGATTGTATCTGGCTTGCCAGCAGGCAACCACAATCTTGAGTTTCGGCCCATAGGGAGCTAGTGCCTCTGGCTGCTGGGTCATGCATCCTGGCCTTGTCTGCGGCTTACACCAGCTCCAGCCCTGCACGCAGGAAGCAGCATACAGCTGGCGGTTCCAGGTAGGGATCTGGGCATCCGCCCAGGTCTATAGCTCATGCTGCTGCATCAGCTCAGTCACTTCGGTTGCCACTGGGAACTTGCCAGCAGTGTCCACAGCTGATGCTGGTACCTTGCCTGGTGTTGCTTCTGGTGCACAAACTGGAGTAAGCTGTGGACAGGGTCGAGATGCTGTGGATCAGCCTGTGCTGTAGGTGCAGGGAGGGTTTGGGAGAGGGGGGAGAGAGAGAGATCAGGGCAGTTGCAGGGAGGGTTTGAATGGGCAGGGAGTGGGGAGAGAGGGAGAGATTGGCTGTAGCTGTAGCTGCGGGGAGGGGAGAGAGATCCAAGCTAGGGCTCTGTTCAAAGCTTAGATATTCAGGCACCTCCTTTGGGAAACCTGAACAGGCATATAGTGCTGCCAGTGGCCTCTTAAGCAGACAGTATTTGAATTGTTGACAGTTATATACCCTCATCTCTGCCTGCTGTCTCAGTATCATTTCCACCTTGTGGCACTTGCTGAGATTTTCTCAGAAATCGTACTTGCAAATGCAGTTCTTAGCATTTGAGCTTTTCAGACCTAATGCTGCACACAGGTTTCTCACAGTTCTTGCATTTGACATTCCTTAGTATGCTGATTACTTCCTAAATCAGCATAGAGGTAGTGCTCAGCGTTAGACCAGATCACTCTGTATTTGATTGTTAGTTAGTTTAGCTACAGTATGTATATTCAGCATTGTGCAGAGCATGCAAGACAATAAAAAAGAGCATGAATTATACATGCAAAGAATTCTCTTGCTAAAGGTAGCGTCAATATGCATGTATTAGGTTGAAATCGTGGTACAGTAGGGTGCTTGCAAATATTGAAAAAAACTGGCACTTTGCCTTAAACTTGGTGTATAACTCTGAAAGATGATAACACTGTTCTGTTTTGTTTAACTGAACAAAGCATGCAAGTCCCTTTAAGTCACTGGGATATAAGCAAATGCTTAAGTGTTTATTATTAAATATTTTTTTCAAAATACGTAGGTGCTTATGTTGCATAAATTGCTGATTTTATCCCCTGGAGGCTA
>NW_017729023.1:2666390-2667600 GCF_001723915.1 Gavialis gangeticus | reverse complement strand
GGTCTTGTCGTCAGACCCCGGGGTAGTCCAAGGGAAGTCCCATCTGGGTCGCCAGAATTGTTGCATAAATTGCTGATTTTATCCCCTGGAGGCTAGTCCAATTCACCTCTAGAAGAGAGTCACACTTTCAGGCTGGATCCAACTCTATTTTATTGCTTGCAAGCAGGCCGACAGAGGAGCTTGTTGCTCAGATCAGTGTCGACCCTAAACAAAGAGCGCACGTGGCTTTTATTGAGCTAGCATTTTTTTCAGTTGACATGTTACATTTTGGTTGGTCATTTCAAACCAAAACCTGAGCAACCTATAAGACATGCGTAGTGGGCCATCCTGTACCATGTGGGTGGAAAGTTACAGAATGCAGGGGTTAATACTAAAACAAGGAACAAAGAAACATAGAGAAAAGTATCTATTTTCGCTACACTTATATCACTATCTGTTTGCTGAACCATGGCTATAGGTGGTAACATTTAATATCATCCTTTTTCCCCCTTGGGAAGGAATACAGTTTATAGTCTTATTTTTTGTGGAAATAAACATTTAATAAGTTGCATAAAAATAATGGATTTGCTCCATATAATGTACAGCTGACATCAGATAAGCAACAGTTTGTTTGTTTTTTTTTAAAAGCCATTACATCTATGGTTTAACAGATGGGGTATTATTTATTGTTCACTTATTTGCAGTGTATTTTGATTACTTGACTGGTCTATACCACCTGGCTTTTCTATTTCTAATATTCATTTATTTGGGCAAAGAGTCTGGCCATTTCTTTTTCTAAGCTATTCTGCATTCCAAAATGAATTAATTTGTTTTACAAAAGAGGCAAGGGTTTGGTGTCGGGTGGGTGGGCTGCCTTATCATGGACCATATGTCAGGGTGGAACTTCTGGTTCTAAGACTGCAACCCTCCCCCGACCTCCAAAGGTGTACTTCTGTGCCAAAGGGAGGGACTTCTGGTGGCAAAGATCAGGGGTTAATCAGATTCTCTGATTAAAACCCCCAAATCTGCATTTTTCTCTGATTAAGATGAAATCGCCCTCTCTTGCCCTCTAAAATATACATTTTACTTTTAATAAAATAAATACCTATATATTTTGGCATTTGGTTTTGGTTCTTTGATCATAGAAAATCAGAGCTCCCTTTGACCCCTTTGCTTATAAGGATATGGGTTCAGCTGCAGCTGTGCTCCCTCTTCCTCTCTCCTCTTCCCC
>NW_017729023.1:2658596-2665902 GCF_001723915.1 Gavialis gangeticus | reverse complement strand
CCCTCTTTCCCCCAGGTTTTGCTGATGCCCCTCCCTTCTGACCCCCTGCCCCCCCCCCCCCCATACAGTGTATGGGCAAGGGGAGGAGTGCCCAACCATATGCATCAGGAGGGTGTGGGGGGGGCACAGCCCCTCCCAGATCTGTGTGCCCGTAGCAGGGTACATGGCTACAGCATAGCTGGACTGGTACCAGGAAGGAGCTGCCTCTGCAGGCCAGTGGGCAGGACCTGGCATGAGAGGGCAGAGCAGGGTGGTGAGGCTGGGAACTGCATGTCAGTTGCATTGCCAGGGAGTAATGAATGTCACACTGCCAGCAGCACAAGGGAACTGGGGGGCAGCCATGCTGCCCTTAATTCCTCCTGCTGCCAGCTGCTTGCACACCAGGCACCACATGCTGCCCTGGAGGGGAGGGGAGGTGGAGGGCAGTGTGGGCAGCCTTAACGGAACAACAGTGGCAATGGCCAGGCCATGGTGGTGGAGTGGAGCCGCAGTGCAGTGTGAGTGGTTGGTGGTAAGAGGAGTTGAGAGCAGCACTGTGTTACTCCATGGCAGTGTGACTGGTAAAGAGATTCTGGTGGTGGTGGGAGCAGGGGCAACGAGTCTTGCCGTCCTGCTGTACCCTCTTGTGCTAGCTTCTGCCTGCTGGTCTACAGAGGCAGCTCCTGCCCAGTGCTGGTCTGCCCAGGCTGCAGCCCCATGCCCTGCTGTGGTTGCACATATTGTGGGGAGGGGGCCACATGCCTCCACCATTCCCCACTGATGCATTGCCCTGATCCCCTCCTGGGAGTGCGTATAGTGGCAAAGAGCTGGCCCGTCTGCCACCTCCCTAGATGAGCAGCCTGTGGCCCTGACTCAGTCTCCAGTTGGGCCCTGCAGCCATACATTTCCATCCAGGCCCTGCGCATCTCCCTGGCTGAGCAGTACCCCCAGCCGCCAACCCTGTCCTGTTCCTTTCATCACTGTGGGGGTTCAATGCAAGCTGTCACCTCAGTCTGCCCCCGCCCCACCCCCTACATGGCTATGTCTCCCACACCATAGACTTCACTGCAGGCAGCTGGAGGATCTGCTCTCCATATTGCTGGCCATGTGCATGTATGCACACATGCATGTGGTGCCCCCTGCATCCGATTGGGCTCCTCCCATTCCCCCCAGCCCCAAGCAGCCCCTTGCAGGCTGGAACTCTGCCAGCCTGCATGGGGACATTGAGGGTTTCTTGCATTTTTCTCCTTTTAAAGGAGAAAATACACATTTTTCTGTGGCAAGTGGAAAACCCAGATCCCTGGTAATGGCTTAATTTTCCATGAATCAACACTTCTCAGTAGTTAGCCATTGTCTGCTTCGTGATAGATATTTTATATGTTATATTGTGAGACAGTAAAGAATGAGGGGTATATTTTTTTTGCATTGAACACCTCTTGAAGCTGATTAATCATCAGAAGCAAATACCGTTTTTTTATTTTGTTTTTTTTTTTTAGTATGCATGAGCCTTTGAAAATAACTGTTTTAAACTTTATGTACAAGTCAATAGGACTCAGGGGACTGTGTACTGATTTAGACTATAGTAGTGAGTTATGTCAGTGACTCGCTGTCTGCATTTCACTGCATATCAACTTGTCACTTTCATTTCCAAATTACGTTAACAGAATGTTGATAAGTTAACTCCTACAACGCTATAGCATTATCTCACCTTGGGTAGTGATCACCATTAAAGAAGATATATTTTGAATGTCTTCCCTTCTTTTACAGTAAGCAAACTATGTCCTTTGGCAATTGCTGTGTTTTTGTTTGTTTTACAGGCACTTGGCTGCTTGCTTTATAAACTTTGTTTCTTCACGCTTCCTTTTGGAGAGAGTCAGGTTGCTATTTGTGATGGAAGTTTTACCATTCCAGACAATTCTCGGTATACCCATCATCTCCATTGTTTGATAAGTAAGTAGTTGGAGCAGCATTTAAAAAAATTTATGTTGCAATTATTACTCATTTTAATGCAATGCTTTCCTTGTGACTTTTCTTATGTGGTGGGTAACCATCATTAAATAGCATCCTTTAAATCAGTAACTTGAAAAACTTGATTAAAATGTAATTCTATCTTCTGCTGGCATGTTCTCTTGACCTTTGTAAATTCAGAATTTTCTTTTTTGCCTTCACTGTTTGATAAACTGTGGTAATCTGGGATCCTTCATAAAAGGAGGGATACATGCATAGTAAAAAAATCTTATGTAGGAAATTTTGTCTGAGAAGTTCTATTTTCTCTGATTTGTAGTTAAAGAATAATTAGTACCATTAGATAATTAGGAAATTTGAAAATTTCTCTATAAAAAATTCACTTTGGCAAGTTGTTGTATTTAACTGAAATTTGTGTTATTTACTAAGCAGACTGGTACCTTTACTGATCTCAAATAAAACATCAATTGCTCCTTTGAAATAAGAATTCTGTCTCTGAGTTCTTTTCTTTTACTTCCTTTTTGGGGCTTTCTTTTGTAGAACCACTCACTTGTGTCTGTTGAAGACATGAAACAATAAATGTTCAATAGAACATTCAGTTCATTACATTTCTAAAGTTTCCAACTTTTTTTTAAAGATTTGGAGTACAACAGTTAACAATTTTGATCATTTAAATAAATCTGTTTTGAGATGATACCCTTTTGTAAGAAATGGACAGGTTGCTCTTGAGTTACGTTTTCAAGCTCTCTAAGTAACTGTTTGCAAGGATATTTCTGCGGTAAGGAATGAGAGAGGAAAAAATGTACAGAAAAAATTGGCAACATTAAGAGGTTGCTGATAGCTGTATGTATGTAGAGCACAGTTTTCCCCAGCACATACTTCCTGTAGTTCTACATAGCACTGTTACTTTGCCTTAAAATAATTCTTATAAAGTTTATTTATTGTTTTAAAGAATGATTATAATTGCTTGTTAAGTATTTGAAACACAAGTCCATGCAAGTCGTCCTCCCACCCCCTCCCAAATTAAAATCAGGCTGCATTAATTGTAGATTAAGGGCCTTTCCACATGTTTAAATTTAAGATGAATAAAAATCAGCTATAAAGTTGTTGCACATTTCCAAGCACTAACTTTGTAGTGGGTTGGCTCTGTTTATAGCTGGATGGACATTTTTATGGTATGATAATTACATTGAATATGTGGCTGGTCTAAATTTATTGCACAACTATCAGTTATATGCAATATCTGATAGTTGTATATCAGGTATTACATGATTAACAATTAGTTAATTGTGTAACACCTGTAATGAGTGGCAGGGGCCTAAGAAAAATCAGGGGAATATTGCCCACTTAGACAAGTCACAAATGCCGTTCATTTTCACTAAGGAACTTTTTGCCTGGAGAAAAACAAACAAAGACAGCTCCAGAATTTTTGTCAGAACTGGTAGGTCCAGCATCCTGGTCATGCTAGCGACCAAGGAGATTTTCACTTGAAGATGAAGTTTAATTTGAAGCAAATGCTCTTTCAAATCCGCCCTATTTAATTGTTTTTCCATAGTATGTTTCTTAATTCCTGACAGCCTTACATTTCCAAGTGGTCAGAAAAAAGTATTTCCCAGAGTCTGTTGATAAAGTTGGGACTGGCATCAGGTATACTCTTAAGTTTTTAGAATGTTTGTGCTTTTAACATTTTCTTATTGAACCTCATCAACTGCTTAATTATTTTAAATGATTTTGACAGCTCTCTGGCTCCAGTAGCATTAGTTCTGAGGCTAATAGAGGGAGCTGGCATGATGTTTAACACAGTGCTGTTATAAGTTTGTGCTAGGGCTTTCACAACCTGGATAGAAAGCTGGGGATGGAACAATCAGGACAGTGATGCTTCTGATTTGGTAGCATTATCTGCTGGGCAGGGATAGCAGCTTCTCAAAGCATTGCTACTTTACATAAGCACTGTTGTATGGGAAGTGGAATTAGATGGTAACCCCTGACCTTTTCCCTGAAGTGATGCCTTTGATTTGAACGCATCAATTTGTTTGCTTTCTTTGGGAAATGAACCTAAAACATTTGTTGTTGTTTTAAATGGAGTCGCCCTCTGTGTCAGCAAGTGCTCCCTGGACAAGTTGCGCAGCACTGAGCATTTTTGCTATATAAATATCAGCATATACAAAGGAGCTTTATACTCTCTTTGATATTTTAATGGAAAATTGAAGCATTGAATAAACAAAACACATAATATTCAAAATTTCACATTGCTAAATATATATGGATGAAACTTAAATAATAATTAGTTTCTTAAGGGCCGTACTTTTAAACCTAACTTTTTGGTTTCCAAGCTGCATTCTTTCATAATATGCAGAAGGTAAGCTTATGTGCAGCTATGGAAGCATTTGCTTTCATATGTGTGTGTTAATTTTAATCAAAGAGTGATTTCTTAAAAAAATTTCAAGAACACTTTACATGCATCTGATAATTTAAAATACCTTCTCTGATCAGCATAGATTAATAAGTCATGATTTTAATTAGCAAACAAGAAACTGCTTGAACTGTTTTTGAATCCTGGTTTACTTCTTTGCTTTCTTGAAGAAAGGTTTACCTCTGCTGCTTGGCAAATTTTTATGATCACTTTCCTGACTAATAACCTATATCTGTGCACATTTTAGTCGTGCAGTTATGTAGCTTAATTATTCAGTTTCTTAACATTTAGATTTTAAAGTTAGTAAATGAGGTAGTGTTGTATTAACTAGAAATGATGTTTAGTTTGTGACTTCCCAAGCTGCATTTGGCTAGAAATTGGCTTTTGATTAAATGTACAAACATAATTTTATTGAACTAAATTTGTTGATTACTTTTGTCTTGCCAAGACATGTTATACACATAACTGATCTATTAAAGTGTCTGCCAATAGTGATGTGTATTAATTCAATAGGTTGATTAAATCAATTACACTTTGGAATGACTTTCATGTTTAACACTTTTGATAATCAAAGCATGAACAAACTTAAACATAGCTTAAGTTTTAAAATTTACTGTAAAGGAAATAAAACTTCCAAAAAGGGAAATGGATGGTTTTTTTTCCTGAAGAAAATGGTTTAATGCTTGATGGAATGTTGCTCAAACAAAGTAAATAGCAGTCTTCAAGACATGCAGGTCTCTTCTCTGAAAAGTTTGCAATCTAAAATCCATTAGTTCATTTTATTTAAATTAAGATGATATAGTTAGATGCAGATTGTTAGCCATATAGAATGACATGCATGCGAAATGGGCACTGTTGAAATTGTATACTTGAATTTAGAAAAGCATTACTTATTAAAAATACATGCTATGAAATAGCTTTCAAACCACAGAAGAAAATAATGAGCTGATAGGTTTTTAAATGCACTTTCCATTAGTTTTTTGCTGCTACAAATGCGGGTCTTGGCAACTACTTTTGTGAAGTATCTAACATGGATATATCTACTTGCACTGGACATTTTGCTATTTAGCAGTGAAATGAAGTGCCATCAAGTGCAAACAAAAGGTAGTCTTTAGAATAAAGTATCAGGGTTGTGAAGAACATTCTTCACACAAATGGCCATAATAATTACAAAAAGGAACTGGCAGTATCAAATTTAAGAAAAACCTGTGCTGAGAACATAAACAGAATTTTGTGTAACCTTCTCTGGTGCTCTAAATTCTGCTCCTGCATGAACTGTGTGCACGCATGTGTGCGCTCACATACATGGTTCTGTGCATTAAATAAGGTTTAATATTAATATATTATGATATTACATATTACCTGTGTGTTTTTCATTCAAGTTTCTACTCCTATTTAAACATGAATTCCTATTCCTCATTCTGCCTAAGACATGCACATTTATAGTTTCACAGGTGTGTGTGTGTGTGTGTGTGTGTGTGTGTGTGTGTGTGTGTGTGTGTGTGTGTGTGTGTGTGTGTGTGTGTGTGTGTACATGCACATAAATATGTATGTGCAGAGCCACAAGTAGAAGTTCATGTTTAAAGAAGAGCAGAATTTTATAGCGTGTGTGTGCATGTATGTATGTATGTATGTATGTATGTATGTATGTATGTATATAATATGAACAATAGGTACTGTTGTCTTCAGCAAAAATCTTTTTTCTTTTTTAATGTACCAGGTACTCATGAATTAAAGCTGTCAAAAGCAGGAGTTTGTCATAAGTATTGCAGGGATTCTTGGCTTTTTCAACCTTCTTTTCTCTTAACCCCCCCCCCCCCAAAATACCCCCAAAACAAACAAACAACCCCACCCCCCAAAAAAAACCCAACCAAAAAAACAAACCAAAACAAAAAAACTTAACTGTCCCTTGAGCTCATGAAATAAATCTTTCAGAAGACAACAGCATGAGTAACCTCAAGATTTCTGCTTTATTTCCAGTTAATCTCTTGAGAGAAGGTATATAACAGATTTAAACTAAATTTCATAGAACATAGTAAAATTATGGCACATTATGATACTTTCTGGGTTTAAAATTAAAAATCATTGTAGATGTGTGAAACTATATTGCTATGAAGTTGCACTTAAAATTTCTCATCAGATTTTGGTTAAAGGTGGCTCTGTGGCTCTTGCACAATTTTGAAATGTGATCCCATACTCTATTTAAACAATATTTGAAAAATGTAATCTACTTTTACAGGGTACATGCTGGAACCTGATCAAGAACGGAGACCTGATATCTTTCAAGTATCTTATTTTGCCTTTAAACTTGCCAAAAAGGATTGTCCGTTGTCCAATATTAATGTAAGTAGTCTCGTCTTTTCACTAGTCTTTGGTTGGTTTAGTGTGTATCCCTCTATCATAAAGAAACCAGCAACTACTCTCATCATGTAAGGACAAGCAAGGACATGTCCGTTAACTTTTTCTCAAAACTTAATCCCTGTGTTGAAAATTTTTGAGATAATACATTTCAAATCAGTTATGTGATTTGAATTCTTGATTTGCTAAACTGAAACAGAAACAAAAACTTCTTATCTTCTGGATAGCCTAGTAAAAGAGGTAGAATCGGAAATAGTTTCTGATAACATCTTAATATGCATCTTTATATTATAAAAACATATCTTTAAGTGAATGATATTTTAACACTTTTTATGCCACCTCATTCCACAGAATACTATATAGTACCCACAAAGGAAAATGCATAATCTGTGGTTTTCCTGTTCACCTAATTTATATTATTACCTGAACCTTATGTTGAAATGTACCTATGCATTTCGGAGGGAAAAGAAAAAAATAAATTAGATTATGAAGACTATAATTATGGGCTTTTACAGTTATTCCTAAATGAGATATTATAAACCCAGGAAATTCTTTGGTAAGGCTAAATTTGGAATAAAACTTAATATTCTT
>NW_017729023.1:2639283-2653596 GCF_001723915.1 Gavialis gangeticus | reverse complement strand
GGCCAGCGGTGCTGGAGGCAGCAGCGGTGTGGGGTGCTGATGGAGAGGATGGCAAGGCATGCTCCTTCCCTCCCCCCGCCCCTTCCCCCACTCCAGGGAGGTGACAGTGGCGTGGGTTGGTGGGTGGCAGCACTCTGTCCCTGCCGGCTCCCCCCCCCCCCTCCCATTTTTCTTGACTGGCAATTGGCTAGTCGTATTATAAGGAAATAATTAGGTTGTCAGCATCTCTTAATTACATCCTGTTGTAATCATGGGGGGGGCGGGGGTAAAAAAAAAAAAAAAGTCGTATGAACGTGTCTCTAAATATCTAATAAGGGCTTCAAACACTAAGATGTCAATTGAAAGGAAGTATTGTGTTTGGCATCACTAGAGAGTAGAATTGAGTTACGTGGATCATACTATATCATGTTTTAGATTTCTTAGGTTTAAATTTAGCTCCAACTTCCCCTGAGGTTGTCCTCAGGGAAAATAGTGTGCCCTCTGTGCTGTGAGGAAGTAGAAGGCAATGCTGTGAGGAGTTGTCAGTGGAATCTATCTTGGCTGCAAAGGGAAGATTCTGTCCTAAGTGTCATTGGGAACAACTGCAGATGGCAGCTGTTTTGAAACCCTGTAATTTCATGGAGCTTCATAACAAACAAAATATGTGGTGTTCTTAATCGAAAACATTTCCATCAGTGGAAGCTGAAGAAACGTACAGCTACCTCCCCCTGTCCCATACTTTAATCAATGTGTCTGTGAGTTTTACATATGTGGGAAGCTTAATGGAATACAGACTTCTCAAAATTAGGGCCAAAAAGGGGTGAACATAAGTACTTACTTTTGAAAGGAAGTGGAGATGCACTTATTTTTTTGATGCAATAAAATATTTGAATCTGGTTCAAGTACAAAACGCATCCTGATATAACCAAGGTTAACCACAATCTGTGGCTATCTCAATAATATACATACGATCCATCCTGTGCATTAAATTGTGAGTGTCACTGTTGGGCCCCACGTGTCAGATCTAGACTGTAGGCCTTTGTGAGCCAGACAACCTTTAAGTGGCAGTGTTAATTTCTTCCTGGGCTATTGAAGTTGTTTCAGCATAGCCCCCCCTCCCTCTTTTAACTTTACTGCTGATTCTGGTTGCTAGGATGACTAAAATCCCCTGATTTGAGGGGGTAGTGTCAGGGGTAGTGAGAGATAAGTAGTGTTAATTCCTTAGGTTCCAGAGCTACTCCCAAACACCAAACCTGCAGGATGTTTGATTCACTTGCATTAAATTAAACCGGATTGTTGTGCATCCAAGAGCTGCTTCCTTTGTGGTCTGTCTGAATAGTACTCATATTTTCTTAAGTATTATTGGGAGCATCTACATGTGCCTCTGGAGTAAAAAAACTCTGCAGCATGGTGGTACTTGTAAATACAAGATGTGCAATGTTTACCGCAGAGCTAATTAGTCTACTCAGTTAATGTCTCATGTAGACATGCTGCCAACTGGGTAGTATTGATGGGCTTGGCTCCAACAATTACTACATGGGCAAAAAGCCTGAAGTTTTGTGTTTAGGGCTGAAGATTTGCCCAAGAGCCCTGAAATTAGTCAAGTATTGTTAAGATGTATATTCTTTCTTTATTAAAAATAAAAATCCAGAACCTTATCTCCATTGGTGATTCTTTGGTTTAGCAGTTGAAAGCTAATTTTAAAAATGAACACAGTATTTTTTTTCAAGACTCAAAATAAATCTTACGATGTTGATTTGAAACATAATGCACATAGCAGATACTCATAATTTCATTTTTTTTTTTCAAAATAGCCAAAGCACTTTGGGCAGTATAATGCAGTTGTAATTAACTGTTAGATTAAACTAGTTCATAAATCTTCAAATAAGTGTTGCGTATTGTAAAGGAAAAGCCTCAAACTTCATTCAGAAGTCGTTAGATTTTTATGAAACCTAAGTAAATGTGTCCTTAAATTTAAATTAATTAAAAGGAGGTATTTTTAAAACAGATATTCCCCTGAACTGCTTCAAACCCAAATATTTCAGCATTTGCCTTGTTACAGTGCACAGCAAAAGCTAAATTACCTAGTGGATTTTTATTGATCAAAAGAGAAGATGCAAAAATAAACTCAACTAGACTTTTAAAATTTCAGTTTTGATAAACATGTTAAGTGTTTTAAACTTAATGATATATTTTCATCTACAGCATTGTATCTGAGCTGTTATTGAAACTGTAAATTAAGAACCCCAAAGAAGTCCAAATATGTGTCTTCAATTTGTAATGATTTTTTTCTTTCAGGATTTTATTTTTTAATTTTATTCAAATTTATTTTTCCCAAGAATTCTTCTGTCCCTTCAACTCTTCCTGAACCCATGACAGCTAGTGAGGCAGCTGCTAGGAAAAGCCAAATAAAAGCCAGGTGAGTAAAGTGATGTAGAGCTTTGAAATCCTAATAAATCTGTTTTGTGTATCTGCATCTCTCTTACCTTGTTTGATTAGTATACAATAACTTACACTGATATTTTTTTTTAAGCATCTGCTGAAGTTTTCTTTAGTATTTGGGAATGTCCATCTTTGGATATCAATATGCTTGTATTTTACTTGCAGTTATTTCTTCTTGCTGAAACATGTATGTATACAATGATTGGACCAAGAAGTCTATAATGGAAGGAAACAGGAAAACATTAAATTTTTTAACCATTTTTTGAAACATTTAGTCTGATTAAATTTCAGCTGACCTCCCTGAGACGGTGTTCAAGGTGGCTGCCAAGCGGACAAAAGGCATTATCACTTTTGTTTTTGCTGCTTTATACTATTTCAAAATTTAAATGGTTAAAACTGTTTTCAGGTCTTAACCTTTTCAAATTGTCAGGTATTCTATCTTACCTTATTTATTTTGGTGGAGGTCCAGTACACTGTAATGGTCTGAGGCTTTTAATCTATGAGAGATTGTCAACAGATTTTTTTTTTTTTTCAAATTCAGGGTTTCAACTAGTCTGTATAAAGACTTGCATTCTCCATTGCCTGTGTTTCACTTTGTGAATACAATGGATGACTGGTATGTTATTCTGGGAGAGAATTAGAGAAACCCTGATTTTTTTTTTTCATGTTGTTTGTTTGATGTAAGAAAGCACAATAGAAAACTTTTGGAAGAAGAATCTATTCAGAAACTTGAAAAAGCAGAGACGTCACGATACAATTGTTTTCTGTGAAGTTCACCTATGAATAGGTTGAAGTATGAATTATCTTTTTCTGCAAGCTTTCAGGCTCAAATGCCCTTCATCAGGTTCTGAGAAAATTAATGATGGTAAAAAGTCCCCATAGGTAGGAAATAAACTTCATTTTTGCACAGAGGGAGCTGGAGATGGAAAATCTGTCCCTTTCGGTCCAGGAGAGTATCTCTGTGATTTATTCTGAGTACTTGGACCACCATGGTTACCAGATACATCCCTGAAACATGGAGGATGCTGAATTCCAGCGGATTTTGGATTTTAAACTTCATTGCAGTACAACAGGAAAGATTTTTTTTTTAAACCTCCATGCTTGCCATCTGACACTCCAGGGAAAGAATCGTACCTAATTTACATGACAAAGAGCAACTCAGGACAACTTACAGAGACATTCTCATGGACCCAGAGTGACAGATTTTCTATCTTTAGCTCCCTCTGTGCAAAAATGAAATTTATTACCTACCTATGGGGACTTTTTATCATCTCTAATTTTCCCAGCGCCTGATGAAGGGCATTTGAGCCTGAAAGCTTGCAGAAAAAGTTTTTTGCAATTTTCTAGTTGGTCTAATAAAAGGTATAATTTCTGAACAAAGAGTTCTAGACTTTTGCATTTCATAACTGGGTGTTAACTTTTGAGGCTACTTGCTTATAAAATGTCTCTTGGGTGGCTTTGTAATTTAATTTTTTTTTGCTAAAAGATCAAAGGGGCAAACTCACAACTTGCAGTTAAACTTGAGTGATACGCATCTAGGTAATTTCTGAAAATAGGACTGTGGCTGCAAAGTCACCTTGGTGCTTTTGAGACTTTTTTCCTCATAATTTCAGAATACTGTACTGCTACAAGTGTTTAAAACAAACAAAAAAGACCCCCCTCTCCAATTATTTTTGAAGGCCAGAAAGCCTCAAAATTCTACAGATTACTGACCACCATGAAAGGGGAAGAGAAGATTCTGTAATTCTTCTAACATTTTTTTTCCTTATTGCAGTTATCAGTTTCTGTAAAGCTCTGTGTTGGCCATGGTACAGTTGCAATACAGTTCACTGAAACTGTTTTACAGAGTTATACTTATAAATGTATGTTGGTTGTAAGGGATAAGTAAACCATTTAAGTTAATCTCGACTAAATTTGCTCCTATTTGAAAGTCAGTCATAATTAATGAATTGTCTCCTATGAACATTTTTCTCTGTAGAATAACAGATGCCGTTGGACCAACAGAAACCTCAATTGCACCACGACAAAGACCAAAGGCTAATTCAAGCACTGCCACTTCTAGCGTGCTGGCGATCCAGAGTTCGGCAACACCAGTGAAGGTACCAGCTCCTGGTGAACTTGGTAACCGTATGCAAAAAGGTTAGTGACCCAAGTTAAATAAACTGCAGGAAAATAGTGAGAAGCTTGTCTTTATTTCTTGCTTGCTTCTTTTTTGAATGCTAATTAGCTTGGAGAGCACTGTATTAACATGACTTCACTGTTTTTTGGTTCTGAGCTCGCATGTGCAGAGTTAAATCATGTGCTGCACAGTGCTGCTTTGTGCCTTCTAGAAGTTGTTGGATAAGAAGCAATTTGAAATTATAATCAAATGCATATTTTTCTCAAGGCTACCGTTCAGCAAGTAATTACCTAATAAAGGCTGCGCAAAAAGAACTTGGTGGTCTTTGAGCACTTAGTTCAGTGTATTTGTAATGCATTGCAAATGTTTGTGTCAGTAGGCTATAAAGTCTATGAATAACAAACATTTTTAGATGTGCAAATTTATATTTCCTTAAACTAAAGAACAGCTGTATTGCACCTGTATTGTGGGAGGCTCCAGTGTTTACCTTTTAAGCATGGGTACTTTCTGCTTAATTCTCCGGTAGGGCTAAGGACAGACATTACATACAAACTGGTTTAAGTGATCAGAAACTGGTTTAAACCTGTAACAGAACAGATGAAAATGGCTGAAACCAGTTTGAGATAAACCTTGTTGAGTGTAGTATCAGACTTAAGTGATTTGGCTCAAACTGGTTTATGTAATCTCTGTCTCAGACCCCTTGCTGATTTTAAGATAAACCAGATTCCTCCAGCATCCTGGCATGCTCTCTGGGCTGGGCGGAGCTCTCAGCTCTGCAGCAGAGCTGGAACCTCCCTTTTGCTGCCTGGCTGGAGCTGTCAGACTGCAGGTACAGCAGGGTCTGGCTGGCTTCCCCCTGCTCTATTCCCCTGCCCTCGCTGCTTCCTGCTGAAGCAGGAATCCCCCTCTTCCTACCCCCCCATCTCCCACATCACAGACCCCAGCCACATAGACCCTAGACATGTAGTATGCTAGCTAATGCCGAGAGATGTCTGCATGTACTGTCTCTAGTTTCACTGGGGCAGGCAGACAGAACAGTGACCACTTAAGGCCTTTTGGAGCTAATCAATAGGTCAACTGGTAAGCTGTTTAAGAAGAGTTTGAACTAATGGAGTGAGGATGTTGTTTTGTTGATGGGGTGATAATGTTATTGGCTCCCTGTTATCTTGCTTGCCTGTCAGTTTGCTGCAGACAGTATAAAGAAGCAGGGAGGGAGATTGAAAAGCTCCCTATCATCAACAGATGCATGCACTTCACACCCCACCTCTTGCCTCAGAGTGCTAGCAGGGGCATGGGGTCTGGCAACACTTTCACCCCATGAGCAGCGAGCAGAGAAAAGCCTGGGATGGTGCAGGTAGACCTTCCTAAACAGAACTCCTGCTAGGGCCTGGTGGCGCTCCTCCTCCCCTCCCCTCCCCCCTCCAGCTCAGTTTTGTGGAAGGGAGGGCTGCTTTAGCGCCCCTTGACTTCTAGCCTGAGCCACTGCAGGCATTTGCCTGAATTTCCTCAGTCCAGACAGAATGTCTGTTTGATTACAAACTGGTTCAGCCTAGCCAGGTTAGTCTAACCTGCAAAGCTTGAATCAATTCAGGCTCAGGCTTTTTGAATGTCTGTCCCTAGCCCAGGTGTAGAAGATAATCCACATGTCCAAATACACGTTGGTGTGGACAGACACATTACATAATGCATAACAGTTTATATTACATTACGGTCAGAATGGTAAGAACAGAATAAAATAAATAGTATATTTAAGTATTAGGTGGTAATTTTATTGGACTCTTCTGGGACTTGTGAGGACAATTGGAGCATGTTCAGTAAAGCATAGCCCTTGACCTAGTCTCCTAGGTGGCTTAGAAAGTATGGTCTTAGGAGCCAGGAGAGTTTTACATATGGCTAAGCTGGAGTCAGATTCAAAATTGAGAATCCTATGAGAGATGTTCAGAAAGGATTCTCATAAATTTAAACCTTCTCAAACTGTTGAAAAAAAGTTTGTAGTACTAGTAGTAGTTTACAATAAGAGTGCTAAAGTAAAAATGCAGCTGTTACCAGCATGTTTTATGCTACTGGATTTCATAAATGAATGAGTTAATGTAATATTAAAAAAATATTAGGAACCATGCAACCTGGAAACGGACAAGATGTCTTGTTGTCCCAAGGGACCAATCAGCACCCTTCTCAACAAAATAGAGTATTGCAGCAATTGCAGCAGGGGGATTGGAGATTACAACAACTGCACCATTTACAGCACCAGCAGCAACAGCAGCAACTACTTCAAGATGCTTACATGCAGCAGGTATGTGCTGATCTTACTGAAGAAAAATCCAGTTTTAAAAATAGTTAAATGCATGAAGCAAGGCCACTTTAAATTTAAAATCTATATTTTAGTTATAAAAAATATTTTTTTCTGCTGACGTGAAGGCTGTCACTTTTTCCAGGCAGAAAGCAAAGGTCTGTCTTCCCCTCCCATGCCCTTTATCTGTTGCATATGTGGCATTCCTGTGCATAAGAACTATAATGTTTACCTTATTGGCAAGTTACATTTTTAATATGCTAAATAGATGCTTTTTTGTGTTGGTACTTTAACTTTTATTCTGCCTGACTTCTGAATTTAATTCTTGTTGGCAATGGTTGTCAGGAATAGCTGGTTCTTTTAAGATACCATATCTGCGTGATTCTCACTCTTTTTGGTCTTACCTCCTTATTAGTGAGACTCTTTTTTAAGTTTTCTGATTATAGAGGACAGTGTCTTTAAGAGCATGAGCTGTGTTCCCTTATAGTTGGTGTGCACCATTTCCTGTTGTTAGCATTCTGTTAAAAACATTCTGATACTTTTTGGGCCATGGCCAGTCAAAGTGAACTCCCCTCTTGAATTCTAAGGTTTCAGCTTTTCTGTTGACTCTGTGTGTTCTTATCCAATATATGCAGACTTAGTCTGTCAAGTATGAGTCCCTGAATTGCTAAAGAGAATTACATTATTTTATGGGGATACTTTTTTACTGGACCAACTATGTAGTTAGGTTAACATTAGATAAGCTTTCTGATGCTGGATGTTCTTTGTCAGGACCTGAATACATAGTTGGTCCAACCAAAGATATTACCCTCAGAAATCCTTTCCTCTCTCATAATTTCTGGACTTCTGTGGCTACAACATCACTCTCACACTATCATTATTTTATGCTTCTGTGGTGTGCTTAAAATGGTGCTGTAAATAAAAACATGACATAATTTAAAAAGAAATTTAACAGTAGGCAGGTTTAACGGATCTTCTGGACCCATAATATTTTTTTCTGCTTTGTGAAGTACTCAATTGAATTCTCATTTAAATGTTTACTTTAAAATAGTCTAAATACTTGCCAACATTTTAAATCTTGTACCAGAGTGATCTGCTTAGTGCAGGGGTGTCAAACATGGCCAGAGGCTGAATCTAGCCCATGGAGCCCTATGATTTTGTTCATGGGTCTCAGACCAACCCTGCAGCCAGTTTGGTGTGCAGGCTGAACTCAGTGTCATGCAAGCTGCATGCAGCAGAGAGGGCCAGCATGGGGCATGTATCCTGCCTCTCCATCTGCCCTATGTTCTTGTGCTGGCACAGCCTGATTTGGACTGGCCCTGATACCAGCAAGTAGGGTCAGTCCAGCAGGTGCCCTATGCAGTGTGCACCCCTTGCTGGCCCAGTGTACCATGTGGAGCAGGACCACTGCATTCTGAATGTGGCACATGGGGTTGGACTGACTGCATGAACTGTGTGTGGCATGGGGCTGGCACAGAGCCTGTGCTGCATGTGGTGGCCTGCAGACAAGCCCAGCAGCCCTTCTCTGGCCTGTAAGGCTGTATGAGTTTGACATGCCTATTTTAATGTGTTGATTTTAGTAGTGACTTTATTTTTCTTTAATTGTAACTTTTTCACTGAAAATGCTGCTGATGTGTACATGCACATGCATTTATTTGAAACTGAATAGGAATATTTGACTCATAGGTCACATCTACACATGTGCAGATGTTTGGTTCCCCAGGGACAACTAGCAGCAGGACACCTTGTGCCACTGCTAGTTGTCTCCAGGGAACGCCTGTGCCATGTGCCCTCTGTTGCGTGGCAGGTTACCTCAGATGGGGTAGGGGTGGCTGGCCCCAACACTGGGCTGGCCCCAGCAGCCTTACCCGAGGGCCTCCTGGGGCTGCAGCAGTGTCAATCCTGCTGCTTGGAGCAGGCCAAAGTGTGGCTTCAGTTTTGAGCTGAGTGTGCTGCCCTGGTTTGCACTGCTCCACTTTTTTTGCACAGGTTTTCTTGACCCCTGGATATCCAGGGGTAAACAAAAAAACCCTACATTGCTACCTTGCAGTGTGGGGAACAGCTGCATGTGTGGTACCTAGCGCCAAAGACACTGTTCATTTGAATGTGGCCATAGAAAGTTTTTTTGGTTACTTTTTCAGAGATCTCTTTTTCTTTCCAAATATAGTATCAAGCAATGCACCAGCAGATGGTCCAGCAGCAGCTCTTGATGCAATCTATGTACCAGCAGCAGCCTTCCCAGTCCCATTATCCTGCCATGGTATGTCATATCTGGATGCAAGATTACCCTGATTTTAGATAGTTCATTATAAGGGCTAATTAGTATTCCTGTTGAGTGAGTATACGGCCTGCACTAGACACCTTAAATATTGGGAAGAGGAACATTTTAATGTGATGTTCTATATGCTTCAGTTTTCAGTATTAACAACATAATATGATTCTTTATCTGTTAGCTGGTTTTCATAATTCAACTCAAAGAAAATATGTTATTTATTTTTTAATACAAACAAAGCAGACTGCTCTAAAGTATTTTCGGTTATTTACTAGCTTCACCGATATTTATTGTCACTAGAACATCTGAGTGTGTTAATTTCATCATGTAAAAAGTGGATACATTTCTCACTGCCTTTTCCCCCCAGTATTTCTGTTTGAATTTTTACTTTTTTTAATCCAATGTGTTCAAAAATGGTTTCATAAAACTAGGTTCCTGAGTGGCTTGAGTCTTGGAGTGTTGAGTACATAACAGTTATTTCAAACTTGTTGAATTGGTTGTTACCGCAGTGGTTTAAACAACTGAGCAATACTTCTGTGGCTGCTGTATTTGTATATACATTTATATAAACCAGTTGTCTGTTTTTGTGTCTGTGTTCCTCTCTTTGGTGTTAAAGGAATAGAAAATAAAGTCAATACAGTAGCCACTATTTTAAAATACTTGATTTTGGTTTTGTGTATAAATATTAAAGTATACCTTAATGCTTTCATTAGTTTTACCTTTACAGGTAAAAATGTTAACAGTTGTGGTGGAGTTAAAATAATTTTTAGAACTTTTACTTTCTTAATAGTGTTAAACTGATTGCTTTCAGCATGCCATTATGCCAGGAATTCAAAACCTTTTTGGATTTGAGGCATGCCTCCTTAACTTTGCAAATTGAGTGGCATTCGGTTTTAAAAAACAAATGTTATATGTTATAGGCTGCTTGCAGATGTTTAAAAAAAAAAAAAAACCCCAACAAAAACCTGTGCTTTACTGGAAGAAGCAGCGCTACACTTCAGCCTGGTTCCGCAGCATCTGTATAGATCAGGCACTTTAGCGAGGATTTTTGGTGCTTTTAGCTAAAGCTGATTTAATCTTTACAGACTTTGGGTGAGCTGGGTCTAACTAAGTTCTTGGCATGTGCGTGGCTTGGCATGGGGATCCACTGAGTTTTAAAGTAAAGTGCCATTTTTGTTGTTTTTAATGTCTGCGAGCAGGCATAATGCTTATCTCCTTACACAGGGGCTGGGCAGTAGAGGTGGAGGGGGATGGTCCAGACTGTGACAGGTCTGAACGTGGAGTAGCTACCTAGCTTGCCTGATTATCTCTTTGCACCCCACTGGCACCTTTCAAAGATCTGGCGGGATCCCAGGGTGCCCTGGCACCTTGGTTGAGAATCACTGCATTGTGCAGCAATATATTTTCTTGTTTTACTTTTTGTTTGCTCATTAATAAGAAAGTATTCTGGCCCAGATTCTACCTTGCCTAATTAGCATCTAAAGTCATCCCCAAATAAGGGTTTTGGACTCAGGAGAGCAATCTATTTTTCCTAGGAAGGCATATTGCGCTCTCATTCTCTTAATAGACAGCCTAGTATGTTTCCAGTGGCTGATACTGCCCTGCCTTGCAGGTGCACACATCTCTCCCATGCCCTGTGTACAGCATTAGATGTCTTCATCATGGTAGGAACTAGCTGCCTCAGAGCCAGATGTTCAGATGTACTGGTAGGAGAAAGAAGAGGGCCTTCATAGTTTTTTTTTTTTTTTTTTTCATGGTGGCCAAGAGCAATGGTGCTCAACCTTTTTCTTGGTGGGCCAGATGGGCAGTGGCCCTGACCTGGTGCCTGGGGTGAGCATGATGGGGCCCCATCCAGCCACACACAGGGCTGGGGGCAGCCTGGCCTGATCCAGTCCTGTAGGGGAGTTAGGGGTAGGGGGTGGAAGGGGCATGGCGAAGCACCATGGAGGGGAGAAGCCCCAATAACAGCTATATGGGGAGAAGAGTGCATGGCTGAGTTCCATGCAGTTGTGGGGAGGAGGGGGAAGGCAGTGGAGGGATCGTGGCCCAGCCCCATCCCCAGTCCAGTGGCGTGGAGCAGGGGGCCTGGCCTGGCCTGGATCTGGCTGTGCTGGCAGACAGAGGGTAGGGAAATTTGGCAGTGGGGGAAGGTGGCCATTGCTCCCCACTGCCAAATTTCCCAACCCATGGGGAGTCCAATGGGCTAGGTGCAGTGTTTCCGTAGACCACATTTGGCTCACGGGCCAGAGGTTGAGCACCCCTGGCCTAGAGGTTAGTGTGGTTGCTTAGGAAGTGGAAGGACCTGGATAGCCAGTGGGGGTTTAAAGCATCATCTTCCACTTCTGAGGAGAGTGCCCTAACAACCAGACTGTGAGCAGAACAGGGCTGAGAGCATCCTGTCTTTTCTGTAGAAGTGAGCCCCCTGGGTAATAAAAGATTTGTAAGGCCAGAAGGAGAACAAGTAACACGTGTTGTAAATATTTTACCTGTTACTGTTTGGCAGTCGCTTGGAAGGGAGCGAGTTTGGGATTCTGGCTCCTCCCTGCTTCCAGTGTTGTTTATACATTCATGTATATTAGCATTCATGTCATAGCATTGTAATGGCTGCTTTATGCTGCTGTGATGTCCTCAATGAAATGAGTGTCAGCTTTCCACAGGTTAATAGTAACAATGGAAGCATTATATTTATAGTCTTCTCTTACAACTCATACATTTCAGTGACTGATTTATTAATTCTGTTAATAAAACCAGTACTCTAATAGTGGCTTCCTGCAGTTTCAGCAGGAATGTGCATGTGCGTGCATACATGGCACACACACGTGACTTGGATGTTTTTATTGAACTTTTATGTAAAATTTATGGTAAAACAGGTCAAAATGTTAACCTTTTTAAATTAAATCAAAGTGGTTTGCTAGTGACCATAATAGTAACTTCATAATGATCTTCCTCAGGTGCAGCAGTACCAGCAAGCTCTCTTACAGCAGCAGATCCTTGCACAGCAACAGCAGTCACAGTCCCCTGAATATCTTACCTCTCCTCAAGAATTTTCACCAGCCTTAATCTCCTACTCAACATCTCTTCCAACCTGTGTTGGAGCAGCGATGGATTCCCCTTACACTACCAGTAGGCAAGTATCTTGTCAGTACAGGAGTCCTAATCATGTCAAAGTCCTGTTGTGATAGCCACTGTTCATGTTTTTAGTTTCTTTCTCAAAGACTGTTTCCTTTACCATTTGTAAACTTGTTTAAAATATGCCACAGTCTCCACACAACTTGATCGTATCTCTGTAGCAGATACAAATTCTCTAGTTGTAATGAATTAGTTTAGGATCCCCCACTGAAAGAATATATTTCCTGTTCCTGATAGTTTTTGGAAGAACTGTCTTTTTAGCAGCTGATTGCTGATGACATCTGCCTTGGAAGGTTGGGACTGAGTTGTTTGTGTAGTGAGTTCATAAAAAAGAACCTGATACTGTTTTCCACTCTGCCATTACTTTTTTCCAGACTAGATTTGAAATTTTTCAGATGCTGCTTTGTAGATGTCATGCATGGGTTTATCAGATGTTACATTTGCACCCCACAATCAGTTGATGTTTGAGACCTGAAATATGCAATCTGTAACACAAACTTGACTACTTTTGTTTCTCCTGGTATATTTCTCATTATAGTGACATTAGTTCAAAAAATGTGAAGGTTATGATTAGTTGTTTAGTATTAAGTTCATGGGAGACTGGTGCCGCCTTAGGGGAGCACATGCTCCCCCTGTGACCAGTCCTGCTGACCGGGGGGGTCCCCCCGTGGCCAGTCTCGCTGCCCCTTGCAGCTGATCTTGCTGCCCGGGGGTGCCCTAAGCGGCAAGTGTGGCTGGACAGGGGGTGCACCCCCTACATGTCTCCACTGATTAAGTTTCAGTTGGGCAACTTAAGTTATCTACTGTTGGTCTTCAGACTTCATATCTTGCCAGAAATTTGTTAATTTACACCATGTTGCATGAATGAAATTAATTTGGGTATAGTCACAGCTGCTCAAAAGTGTCCAAAGTGATAAAGCTCTAAATCTATGCCAGTGGGGAAGGAGCTGAAATGTGTTGATATCCTTGGAAGAAACAGCTATGTAGACTGGCATAGGTTCTGTATAAAGTACCACAGTAGCTCTGAGGAGAATTAATACAATCCTTGAACATCATTTTCCAGGGCCTTGCTACAAGCAACAGAAAACATTGTTACAGCAGTTACACTGAAAGCATGAAGCGTATGCATTTTTTGCAGATGTCTGGTATTCCACATGAGGTCCAAATAACTATTATTTACCATTTGAAGTGTCATTCTTAGCTTAAAAGTACAGGATCTTTCACTGTCCTTAGACTTGTGTGCCACAAAGGTCATTGGTGTAAATCCTTCTTCATTTAAAGAAACAAGCCAGCTCTTTCAACCTTGTTACCTACCTGGCTTATTAGACCTACCAAACTTTTAAGAAGCAATCAGGATGCATCTTTCCCTATCTGAGGTTACCCTTTCATTTCTGTTACCAATCAGCAGGTCAGAAGTTTGGTCCTTTCAAGAACTGTTCTAGAACCAGCTTCATTCTCTTTCCATTCTCTGCACCTCCTAAAGAAATTCTTAGTGTTTCGGGCTTTCCAGCAAATGAATATTACAATGCATTGGTGGGCCCTGAAGGCTATCTGGACTGGATTTTGATTCAGAGGAGATTCGGCCTGATTTGGCAGCTGAATCTCTGAATCCAAATCGAATTGAGAAGCCCATTAAAAGCTCTGAATTGAATCAAATTCTCCGAATTGATTCAGAAAAGATTCAGAGATTTGGAAGACAGACATGTAGGAAACAAACTGAGACCAGAGGGGTGGGGGGAGAATGCTCTGATATTGACATCTGTAGCTGGCCCGTGACACTGATCTTTCTCTGAGTTCCCTTCCAATCACAGTGCTCTGGGGGAGGGATGTAGAAACAACATATGAGGCTGTGTATGAACTCATTTGTGTGCCTTCTGTGAGCGATCTGTCTCTGTTGCAGCAGCAACGTCTGAGGGGCTCTGGCTTAGTAAGTAGTTTCTTGCCACCAAGTTCTATCCAATCCTTTCCTATTTACCCTTGCCTCCAATCCCTATTGTTATCCATTCCTTTCAGCTTATTCCTCACCAAAAATCCTCTGATTTGTTCTTGTTATGCCTGTCTTCCCCCCCCCCCCCCCCCCAC
>NW_017729023.1:2638821-2639022 GCF_001723915.1 Gavialis gangeticus | reverse complement strand
TGTTTTCCCTGACAGTGTGTCATCACTGTGTAGGAAAGCACAACATATATTACACATGCACACGCATACATGCACATGCATATATTTTGCAGCACACGATGAAGCAAGCTGGAAAGGCCAGGTGCCAGGTTTTCTGGCAGGAGAGGGAGAGGGGACAGAGGAAGACCTGCAAGTTTCCTTGGCGCCCCCCCCCCCCCCCCA
>NW_017729023.1:2638591-2638811 GCF_001723915.1 Gavialis gangeticus | reverse complement strand
GCACAGAGGCAGCAGCATGACATTCTCCATTCCAGTTTCAGTTGCCAGCGTGAGCCTCCCAGTGCTCCAGAGGAAGAGTTGGATCTGGAAGCAGGGGAGCTGAATGCCATAGCCAAGGAAATCCTGGGGAAGGAGGAGGAATCTGAATTTGTGCTCCACACCCCTCAAAGCTCCCCTATATGTAGGTCTCCTTCTCTGGAAGGCACTTTGGAGGAGGTTG
>NW_017729023.1:2637555-2638581 GCF_001723915.1 Gavialis gangeticus | reverse complement strand
TGGCTCAGCTCCTCCTGTTGTTGTGCCTCTGCCTGCTGAGGAGGGGGATAAGGCAGGAGCCCCAGCCTCAAGCCAGAAGCAGGTGGGCAGTGTAGTTTGGGATCTTTTTGAGGTGGCAGATGATCCCAAGTATGCTACCTGCCAGCACTGCTGAAAGCTGATCAGCTGGGGCAAGGACAAGAAACATTTCACCACCACAGCGGTGCTGCTGCATCTCAGGAGGCAGCACCCCCTTGCCTGTGTTTCTTCTCAGCCTGGTACCAGTGGGAGTATGCCCAAAAAGAAAGTCCCCCTCTTGTTCCAAAGCCCCCATCCCCAAGAAGCAGAGGCAGGCCACCCTGGACCAGTGGGGAAAAGATGGGGACAAAAGGAGGTGTGGTCCGAAGGTGAGCTAGGTCACCCACAACACTGGGGAGATGCTTGCTCTGGATGGCCAGCCCTTCTCCTTTGAGTGGCCAGGGTTCAGTCGGCTCATGGTGCTTGTGGCCTCCTCATACCACGTGCCTGCACGCACCACATTTAGCAGGCGGGTGGTGCCCTCCCTGTATGAGGCATGCAGGGAGTACTTGAGGGAGGAGCTGCGGAAGGCAGGGCTGCAGGTAGCTTTGTACTTCACCTTGGATATCTGAAGCAGCCGAGGTGGAGATCATGCCTACTGCTCCCTCACAGGGCACTGGTACGGTCAGTCAGTGTGTCGGTGGGCTCTTCTTCGAGCGGAGGTGATGGATGAGTCCCAGACTGCAAGGGAGATCATAGTGGTTATGAACTATATGGTGCAGGGGTGGTTCTTTGGGCGGGCCAAGCTCACCCATGGGTTCATGGTCACTAACAATGGGGTCAGTATGGTCAAGGTGGCGTGTGATGCCAACTTTGTTGGCATCTGCTGTGTGGCACACAGGTTCTGCCTCATACGGATGTCTTGGAGGGGGACAGGGCTCCCAGTGATGGTGCCATCACTACCACGACCAGCCAGCTTGTTTCGAAATGCAGGAAGGTGTGGTGGGCTACTTCCATGGGAGCATCAAC
>NW_017729023.1:2624060-2632555 GCF_001723915.1 Gavialis gangeticus | reverse complement strand
TCCGAAGGTGAGCTAGGTCACCCACAACACTGGGGAGATGCTTGCTCTGGATGGCCAGCCCTTCTCCTTTGAGTGGCCAGGGTTCAGTCGGCTCATGGTGCTTGTGGCCTCCTCATACCACGTGCCTGCACGCACCACATTTAGCAGGCGGGTGGTGCCCTCCCTGTATGAGGCATGCAGGGAGTACTTGAGGGAGGAGCTGCGGAAGGCAGGGCTGCAGGTAGCTTTGTACTTCACCTTGGATATCTGAAGCAGCCGAGGTGGAGATCATGCCTACTGCTCCCTCACAGGGCACTGGTACGGTCAGTCAGTGTGTCGGTGGGCTCTTCTTCGAGCGGAGGTGATGGATGAGTCCCAGACTGCAAGGGAGATCATAGTGGTTATGAACTATATGGTGCAGGGGTGGTTCTTTGGGCGGGCCAAGCTCACCCATGGGTTCATGGTCACTAACAATGGGGTCAGTATGGTCAAGGTGGCGTGTGATGCCAACTTTGTTGGCATCTGCTGTGTGGCACACAGGTTCTACCTCATACGGATGTCTTGGAGGGGGACAGGGCTCCCAGTGATGGTGCCATCACTACCACGACCAGCCAGCTTGTTTCGAAATGCAGGAAGGTGTGGTGGGCTACTTCCATGGGAGCATCAACAGGGGCAAGATGCTGTGGGAGAAACAGGCAGAGCTGAGCATCCTGCAGCACAAAGTCATGCAGGATGTGGAGACTCAGTGGAACTTGTCATACCTGATGCTGGAAAGACTGATTGAGCAACAGACAGCCACTCATGAGATGGCTTTGCTTGGCGAGATTGGGATCAGCAGTCCCTTTAACAAAACTGAGTGGGATACCATCTCCCAGATCTTGGTGGTCCTCAAGCCATTCCTCGAGGCCACTGAGATCCTCAGCGCTGGCGATGCCCTCTTTAGCCAGGTGATCCCCATAGTGAAGGAGCTTGAGAATGAAATGGAGAAGTTCCAGGGGATCAGTGTTCCTGGCTGGGGCAAGCTGCTTTCACCAGAGGTGCAGGCACTGGTGAAGCAGCTGAAGGAAGGCATCAAAAAGTGGCTGGATCGGTTGCAGTCCAGTACGATCCACGTGCTGGTGAGCATGTGCGACCTGAGGTTGAAGGGGAGCATCTTCAGCAGCAAAACCCTCGATCACTGGATAGAGGTGCTGGTGAACAGTTAGGCAGAAGGGCAGAGCTGGGGGGACATGGAAGAGGGGAAACCACTGTCCTGTGCGAGCACTCCAAGCACCAGACAATCTCCTTCATCACAGCTGCTGCCGATGTGGGCTAAGGCCTTGGCTTCAGTGTTGGGGTCCAGAGGTACCAGGTATCTGGTAGATAGCGTGGAGGCTTTGGTGACTACGTATCTTGCTGAGGACGTGGAGCCACTGCAATGTGACCCCTTGGCCTATTGGGCAACCCGCAGCCAGATGTGGCAGGATCTGGCCACGTTTGCCTGGGAACACCTGTCCTGTCCACCAACCAGTGTTCCAAGCGAGAGGGTTTTCAGTATTGCTGGGAATGTTGTGACACCCCACTGCACTTCCTTGGATCCTGGTTTGGTGGAGCAGCTAGTGTTCCTGAAGGTTAACCTCCTGCTGCTTGGGTTCCCCAAGCTCCTTGTGCAGATGAAGTGAGCGCCACCCTCTTCACTCTGCACATATTTCCTTTCTTTATTTGCTTTCACAACCATTTAACGCCCCACTCTCAGAGCTGAAGGCAGTGGTTCAGTTTTTCACCAGCCAGGAGGTGAAGAACATCTCCCTGCTGAGCTCCTGTTCCAGGACAGACTTGGAGGTAAGGGCTGGGGCTATGGTGAACAAGGAGATCCTGGGTCCTGGGCATGACCTAAAACTGCACTCTGCCAGGGTAAGAAGGCCTGGTGGGACTAGTGTTGGTGCAGCAGCCGCAGGAAATGCCAGGACTGCGAACCTCCTTGGTGAAAGGTGGGTAGGAGACACCTGATAACCTCCAGTCATTACACATGCGCAGTCCTGGCTGGTGAAATCCCAGACCTGTAAGATCTTGGAGGCCTGAGGCTTACTGGTTGCAGTGGAGTTGAGGGGGAGAACAGGCAGGCGGCTCAGATCTGACCTGGGGGTACCCTTGACTGGTCTGTGCTGGGGCCAGAACCCAAAGGGGGGGTCAAAGGGCCAGGGTCCCACCAGGAGGAATACCCAGAGCAAGAGGCTTAAGATTCTGACTGGCCTGAAGGTGGGGCCGGGGCCGGGGCCAGGGCCTTAGGGGGAGCCAAAGGTCCCAGAGAGGGGACCACAGTTGGAGGGGGTGAAGGATACCATCTGCAAGGTATGGGCCACTGTGTAGGGGAGATGCAGAGCTGCAGAAGAAATGTCACCCATAGACGTCAGGGGCCTAAATGGATAGTTTCCCACCTGGGTAACATCTGAATTGGTTTTCCATCAAGGCGGTTGGCCCAGAAACAGGTGGGCAGGCTGAGATCTAACCAGCACCAGGAAGGCGACCTGTTGCAGGCTACCATCCCTGTTGTATTCATCCAGCTCTGACTTAACACAGACATGGTTCTTTGGGTCAATCTGATATCTTTTTTTAGAGTAACTCAGTAGTTGGAGAAATATATCTTAGCAAGCTTTTGGGTTTAAAAACCCTTTGTTGGGCTGAAGAAGCATCTACAGTTGGTGTGTGTGCTCTTCCTGGATGGAATGAATAGTAAAGAAGCCAGAGTAATGCATCCTGGTATGCATGCAAGAAAGCCAGTCAGTGAAAATGTAAATTGAGGTGTCAGGGCATGAGACAGACTTGGAGGGTGGGGGGGGATGTAGCAGGTAAAAGTGGAGAGGTACCTGTCATAAATCCAATGTCTACATTGAGTCCATGAGTTTTTGTATCGAGGAAGCTAATGAAGTGAAATTCATAGGCTCATCTGTGAAAAGTGTTTGTAAGTTCCTTTTGAGGATCAGGACAGAGATTGGAGAGAGCACTTTTCTTGTGAGAAATGTGCCTCCACTGGTAATTGGGTGTTCTTGTCTTTAAAAGATTTCCAGTGTGCATTCATTCTGCTGCGCAGTTGTTTGGTCTGTCCTACATATTTTCCATCTGGGCATTTGGTGCACTGGATGAGATATATAATGTTTCTGGAGGCGTGGGTGTAAGATCTAGGAATAGTCATAGTTCTGGTGTGGGGTGTAATAATTGTAGGGGTACTGGAGATATGTTGGCAGGTTTTGCATTTCTTGTCATGGCATGGTCTGGATCCATTCAGTGTGTTTTGGGCTGTAGGAAGTTTGCTTCTGATGATGAGGTTAGCAAGGTTTGGTGCTTGTTTGAATTTACAAAACATTTTTCACAGACGAGTCTATGAGCTTCACTTCATCAGCCTCCCTGATACAAAAACTTATGGACTCAATATAGACATTGGATTTATGACACTATAACCTGCTTGACATCTGATTTTCCCCCCACTCTGCAGCCTGTCTCTCACCCCATGATGCCTCAATGTACATTTTTACTGACTGGCTTCCTTGCCTGCATACCAGCCTCTGGCTTCTTTACTGTTTATTCCATCCAGGAAGAGCACGCGTGCACACACCAACTGCAGGTGCTTTCTCAGGCTGACAATGGGTTTTTAAACCCGGAAGCTTGTCAAGATATATTTCTCCAACTATTCAGTTAGTCTAATAAAAGATATCACATCTACTCAAAGAACCTTGCCTGTCTGTTCCTTAGACCAACACGGCTATAACTAGAAACCCAAGTGACGCACTTAAGTGACACAAGTTTTGCTTTCAGTAGTTTGAGGTGCACTTTCACAGAAGCCCTTGCACCTATCTCCTTGAGACTTGGCAGGCTTCACGCCCTCAGAAGGGGCTACCGTCTCTGCTGTTTTCCTTCAAATGTGCAAAAAAAATGACAAAGTTATAGGTATTTTAGTGATTGCTCGTTATAGCCTGTGGCCAAATCAGCTGATTTGGCAGTCGAATCGAATCGGGACAGTGACTTGAATCACCAAATCGAATCACTGTCCCTCCGAATCGGCCGAATCTGAATCAAATACTTGCTGTTTCGCACAGGCCTAAATTGTGTTCCTATCTACCAGTTCTCTTAAATATTGTGTCCTCTGAAAGCTTAGGGAAGAATGCAGAAGTAATGATTTTAATAGCATGAGGGTTAGTCCTGATGCTCTGGAGTCTCAGACCTGCAGAGACTGTAAGTACAGAGTCTAATATTATTGCATTGACTTAGCAGTTGAATTTCTCATGACAAGTTCAGACCTTTCATCCCAACTGGGTATTTGCTCTTTTTGGGGCAGTGGGGGCCAACTTTTCTGGCAAGTGTACCACAAGGTAAGCTCTGTACCCATCTCAAGTGTCATTCTGATCTCTTTATCCTGCCCAATCTTTTGCTCTGCTTTCTGCTCCTTGACCTAACTACTGCTGTGTAGGGCTGTGTGAAATGAGCCCTGTTCGATTCAGATTCGACCTGAATTGGGGACAATGATTTGATCCATTGATTCGGATCACTGTCCCTGATTCAATTTGGCCAAATCCAAATCTGAAGATTCGATGCTGATTCAGTAAATCAGCGATTCGGACATGGACATCTTTAAAAAAATTTTCTACATACCTTGAGGCAGCAGGAGTGGCTTGTGATTGCTCCAATGCTGGGGTGCATGGAGTATTCAACAAGCATGCGGGGGGCTCTCCAGTGTGCTTGGAAGTGGACCGGAAGTACTTCTGGTCCACTTCTGGATCTGCTGGGGAGCATGCTGAAGGGTCACCCTGTGCCCCCCCAGCTTGGTGATCAGCCATGGTGGGACCCTGGGTGCCCCCTCCAACCCAGGAGGTACCAGTCGCCAAGACGGGGGGTCCCTGCACGCTCCGTGGTGGACAAGGAAGTGGACTGGAAGTGCTTCTGGTCTACCTCTGGGTCTGCTGCCGAACGCACTGGGGAGCCCCTTGTGCTTCTGTGGAATGCTTCATTCACCCCACCATCACAGCATTCAGAGCCCCTGCTACCTAGAGTTATGTAGAAAAAACAGTTAAAGCTGTATCTACATCCAAATTGCTGAATCTGTCTGAATTGCTCCAAATTGATTTGGAGGGTTTTGAATTGATTCAGAGAGATTAAAGCAGGGGTGGGCAAAATGTGGCGTGCGGGCCAAATGGGGCCTGCCAGGCCATTCTATCTGGCCCATGGAGCTCCTAAAAAATTTGGAAAATTAATATTTATCTGCCCCGGCTGCCTGTCATGTGGCCCTTGATGGCTTGCCAAAACTCAGTAAGTGGCCCTCCACCCGAAATAATTGCCTGCCCCTGGATTAAAGGGTCCTCTGATTTGATAGGGATTTGGAGATTCGGTCACCGAATCGGGCTGAATCTCTGCCGAATTGAATCGGGGACTGAAGCTTTGCACAGCCCTACTGCTGTGTTTCCCTGCTCCCTCCCTGCTGTGCTGTGTGCCACACAGAGGCTGCCCATGCAGTTTTTGGCACATGTGCTGTAGGTTGTCTGTGTCTGCTTTAGGGAATAGATGCTTGTTGCTTTCTTATTGTGCAGGAATTTTTCTCCAGAATATTTCTTTTAATAATTATAAGCACTCTACAAAACCTTTTATTTACAATACCAAATGGGAAAAAAAAATCATTGGTCTGGTCACAGTATTCCACTTATCCTTTTCTAGAAGAATTATGGTTATTTTTTTATTATATTCTGTCATTTAAAGTTCTCTGGACTCCATAAAAGTTGGTTTAGAAATTGTTTATTAATTAGTCACAAATTAAAAAAATGTACAATATTATTGCACTTTACAATCTCCAGGTGTTTAAAGATTTAAAGTGTGGGTTTCAGATTTAGAGAACCTGATGCTTACCTCATGATACCTTAATGCAGTTAGTGAGACTATTGGGACTGTACTTGAACTATTTGTCTCATGAGTATTGGATCATTTTTCCATATAAACCTTTGGTGGCCATTATTTTTCCTTGGCAAGAGGGAGGAATTCAAGCTTTAATAGTAAGTTCATCATATGCTTATTTTCATGTGATAAGGTTTCTTGTGGGATTCATCTGAGATTCCTTTCTAAGGTTTCTGAATATATTCAGCTTTCTGTAATTTCAGAATCGCTAACATGAGGTTTGGGGGGAAAAGTGTATATTTTAGACGTCCTTAGTATGCTATCTTTTTCATTTAAGTTGAATCAAGGTCTCTTCTACATAGCCAACAGAGTAAAAAGGTAAAACAGTTTTTACCTAGATGCTGTCCAGATGGATTACTGAATGTAACAGTAGATAAGCCTGATTTATCTGAGACAAAAGTTCACTCTACCAAAGTTCAGACTGTATACATGGTTTCCTTTAGTGATGTACCCATTTCTGAAATTTGCAGAGCTGCCACACGGAGTACTACTCATACCCTCACAAAACATTGTGCTGTGCCTCTGGAGCTATGTTCCCTTAAGCAAAGTGGATCTTCAATCCTTGTTTGGCTAAAAAAAGAAAAGAAAAATTAAATCAAAATTATCTACCTCCTAGCATGATGTTACTACTTTGGAATGACTAAAAGTGGAATACACGTGGACAGGCCCAAAAATAATGTTATGCTTAATTTGTACTAACTGGTGTTCTTTGAGATCTGTTGTTCATATGTATACTATAGTCCAGGGGTAGGCAACCCCTGGAAGCTGTGCCAGTGTGTGGCACATGAAGGCATTTTACTTTGCATGCACACCTTGGGGCAGACAGTGGGGAGAGGGCTGGTGGTGCACTGCCACAACAAGGATCCAGCCTCTCGTAGCTCCCCCGCCATCCACCCTGGCAAGCCATCATTTTACAAGTTGAGGTTGCAAGCATTTTTGGCACTCTGCTTTATAGCAGGGGTGGGGAAAATATGGCCCGTTGGCTGGATCTAGCCCACCAACGGATTTTGTCTGTCCTGCAGCAGGTGCCGCAGCTTTGTCTGGCCCAGGTGCAGGGGTCATTCTGGGCTGTGGCATGTGCGGCTGATCCGACTTTCCTCAGGTGCACAGTGGGGCTGGGGTGGTGCAGTGGCTAGACTTGCTTCCTGGCAGCTCTGGCAATGGTGGCTCCTTCCAGCTCCTCCTGCCTGGGCACCTCAGCCTGTCTGCCCTGCATTGGCTTCTGGGGGCACCAGATAGAGTGGTTGGGTGAGGTCTCCATGGACACCAGGCTGGGACCTGTGCAAATGGGGCACGTGGATGGGATGGAGCCACAGCACTGCCATGCACCCATCCCTTCCCACCTGTGGCCCTATCCCATCTCTGGCTGTGCATCCTGCTGTCCAAGGCTGGTCTCCTTAGAGCCCCCAGGATCGGTTGGCGGTGACAGCACAGAGCTGGGGCCTGGGGCAGAGCTGTGATCTACTCCCCATGTACCCCTGGATGCAGAACTGGTACCCGTTGCAGGGACATGTGGGGAGAGCAGATTACAGCTCTGCCACAGGCCCCCAGGAGCCCCATTCTGTCCCAGCCCTGGCCACCCACCCACCCCGCTCATGAATGCTGCTGCTTAACCTGCCCATGGTCCCACCCCATCTGCCTGACCACTTAAGGAGATTTGGTGAGCTGTTGTGGAGGGCTGAGGGGGGAGGATGCTTACCCAGCCTGGTGGGGTGGTGCTGACCCAGTCTGTGATAGCTCACCAAAACTCCGTAAGTGACTCTTGGGCCCAAATAATTGCCCACTTGTAGTCTATAGTCATGAGGGATTCTGGTTGGTGAAAGAACAAAAAGGTGGTTGACCCTGGTCTGTTCTTTAATTTCTTAACACGCATTTAACATTAATACTCTTAAAAACGGTAGTAGTATGCTAAATACAATAGTTTCACCTCATCAACCAAGGGCCAAAAAGCACCTCATCTCTGTATATCACCTTCAAGAAAAAGCAACAAGATAGGGGAATACATTGTGGCTTGTTTAAATATTTCTATATTTCTTTTTTTAAGTTAGAACTAAATATTTAATCCCCCTCTAAACATTACTCAGAAATGAGTGAAGATTACAACACTTCTTTTTTCTTCTTTTTATGAATCATTTTTTCCAATTTGTCTATGCTCAATAGAATAAAAGGAGAAATGCAGATGTAAAAGTTGTAAAACATTCTAATATTATAAAAGCCTTAATCTGTCTGTCTGTCTGTCTATAATGCTTTATTCATGTTCTGATTGATTCGCTGACGAGCAGCCAATCAGAGTGCGAGGAAGAAGCATTCAGACAGGAGGTGGCGGAGCGCTGCCAAGATGGGGGGGACACAAGGGACAGTGGGGGTGGGGGTGGAAGGCCAGTGCAGCTGGCTTTGCCTGCTCTGCTCTGCTCCCTGGAGGCAGCGGCAGTGCTAGCCTCGTCCCCCCTGCCCTGCTTCATGCGGGTTGCGATGATGGGGTGGGGGGGCGAGGCCACTCGTGCTAGCCTTGGCCCGCTTGTCCCCTCTTCCATTATCACTGCCTGCAGGGCCAATGTGGTGGTGGTTGGGGGAGGAGCTGGCATGCTGTGGTGGCAGTG
>NW_017729023.1:2617532-2623996 GCF_001723915.1 Gavialis gangeticus | reverse complement strand
GTGGGGGGAGGGGAGCAGTGGGCCTGGGCCTGATGTGGGGGGAGGGGGTGGGAGGAGGAAGAGGAGTGAGTCCAAGTGGGGAGAGAAGCCAGCCCACCACGGCAGTGGAGGGGAGCAGCGGGCCCTGCTGATGGGGCAGCAGTGCGGGGAGGGGGAGGGGAGGAGCAGGCCGCCTCTCTGCCTTGGGCCTGGGCCCACTCCTCCCCCACCTC
The DNA here is from genome assembly GCF_001723915.1 of Gavialis gangeticus. Classification (NCBI taxonomy): domain Eukaryota; kingdom Metazoa; phylum Chordata; order Crocodylia; family Gavialidae; genus Gavialis; species Gavialis gangeticus. The sequence goes on along the minus strand of NW_017729023.1, from coordinate 2,623,784 downwards.
CCCTGCCTCGTGTTGGCCCTGAGCCTGCTCCTCCCGTCCCACTGCTGGGTTGGGCCGGGCCTGCTGCTTCTCCTCCCCTAATCAGCAGGAGGGGCATGGGGCTCCATCCCTGCCTGCTTCCCCCCACCCCATCATTCTTAACGGGCAATTGGCTAGTTTGCATCTAAAAAAATTAAATCAAAGTAGAATAAAAATTTAAGCCACTGTTAAATGGTCTCATGCTTAAGCTGTTATATTGTATTCATATTGCGTATATGCATTATATTTAGAGGTTGCTGAAATGATTAGGTGCAGATGTTTATAGCACTATATCCCATAGATATAAGTTTTAATGTTTTTCATATTTGGCTTCCAAAATTGACTTTGCAGGTCAGCCATTCCTGATGCAGAGGCAGTTTCCAGTTACCCAAAGCAGAACATCAATAACCCACCTGATATGTCAGGTTGGAACCCATTTGGAGAAGATAATTTCTCTAAACTAACAGAGGAGGAGCTGCTGGACAGAGAATTTGACCTTCTGAGATCAAGTAAGGGACGCTTGAAGGCTTATTTCGCATCACAATAAATAAGGGCTCTGTAGTTAGCAGTGCCAAAGACTGTCCTTTTTCAGGACCACACAGTCTCTTGTACAGAAAATTCTTTCTGAGCATTTGAGGGCAGAGCTAGGTCCGCCTTCTCGCTTTTCTTTCCATTATGAAATTGTTGTGTGCAATGGAAATTCGCTGTCTAGCATTAGTAGTTATTGACTCAAATACTGAAGAAAACGGCAATATCTTAACTCTAAAATACTGCTTGTGTTACCTTGATTGTTAAGAATCTTAACAGCAGAGGCATGGTGTTCAGATAAATGGGGGACACACAATATAGCTGCTTGCATTATTCCATTTGCAGTTCTTTTCTTGCACACTATAGTAGAAGATTATGTGGGTCCAAGGTGTCCTTTGAAAATGCCTGAAAGAAAAATTGGTCTATTACATTATGTTAATGTTTTGTAATGTCCTTTTGATGAGTGGCTACATGTAAGGGCTGCTTTATTGTTCTGACATGGCAATAGTTGAATAAAATTTTTCTTGAATTTGGATATCTCAATGTTTTTACTTGCAATTACTTGTTCTCTTTAATCACTTTGTGTTCATCAAATAGTCCTTTCTACTGTGACAAATTTTTGTTAGATTAGCCTTTTTTACATGACCTACAGCCTGTGTTTGTAAGATACGACAGTAACATCAAAGATAAAACATGCCTTGATTGTTGGATTCAGATTTTTCAGTAGTAAATTTGAGGCAAAATTGTTTTAATGTCAAGTAGCTTGGGTGGGGGAACTTTGTCTTTTCCAGTTAAGCTAGCTTTTATCAGATTTTCTACTAGCTTAATTTTAGGACTGTTTGCAAGCTTCCTGTGGGAATATAGCTGGCCAATAAGTTACCTGCAGAAAAGAATATTCAAGAATTGTGTGTTCAGGATGTTAGTTTAAAGTAAATTGTGGTTCCTGAATGTTTATCGTATTGCTGTTACCCATGGATAGTACATTTGTGCCATTTTTGTAAAATGCAAAAGTAACATTGTATAAACGAAGTATCTCCAGTAACACAAAACAGCTGGCCTTGCTTGTGTTGTGGGGGAGTAGGAGTGGGGGGGAGTTTGATTAAAATTGTTCTTGTTGAAAATATCAGTTCTTTAAAAGCCAGGGTTTTGAACTTGTTCCAGCAATTGTTTTAAAACATCAAGTATGATTCCTCAAAAGGAGCCTTAGAAGATTAGGAAAAGAAATATTCTGTAATCTGTAGTATGTTTGTTTGGGGGAAAAAAGGGTTAGCATAACACTTCGTTCTCATAACTCTAAACCACATTGCTGACCACAGTTATGGGGTAAGTGACCTTGATGAATAGTAACCTGCATTTGGTTTTGCTGAGCCATGTGTTTCCAGTGGATGTAAGTTAGAGCAAAACATACCAAACAGCCTAGAAAATTGGAGTGATTTTTATGACCAATGTATAAGGTGTCATCCAGTATTCTTGCTCAGAATTGTTGGCTATCCTTGCCATATTCCAGTTTTATTAAGTTCACAAAAGAGATGGGGGACAATTGACAGTGTTGGCTAATTCTTAGGAGAAACAAAATCAAACCTAAACATCAGAAAGTATTCACTTATACAGTGCAATAGTGTTATAAAATTCCAGCAAAATGGAAATTCTAAAATTTTTCTCTGTAGAGAGATGTGTAGTCATCTCTCTATAGTATTCTTAATGCAAGACCAAGGAGAGTATAAAAACAGTTTTACTAAGGTTTCTGTATAAAGTGGCTCTTCTGATGTTGGGACAGGGCAATCCTAGTTTATAAACAAGATGGCACCAAAAGGCAATTAACATGAAAAAATGCAGAATTATTTTTATTAGTGGCTCCTGTTAATATGTTCACTATATTTAATCACTTGCCCTCGAATTGTATAACAGTTTAAATGGGTTTCTTGGAGTGTGGTAGTTGCAAAAATGGTGGCATTTAGAAGCATTTCTTCTAAATCAGAGGAAATATGTAGGGAAATTTATAGAACAGCACAGCACAACTTAGATTTTTACATGTTATGTGCCATTTGCTTCCTTTTCTTTCTTATTCACTCTACTGTTTTATTACAGGCAGCTTATCTTCTTGGAGAAAAAATAAATAAGTATTGGAGCAAAAACTTATAAATTGCAGTTGCTTAGTTAGGCAGTGAAGAGCATCTGTTTTTTCCTTTACCTATTTTTTGTTGTATATGCTTTTAAAAAGCACAGTAATATTCCTTTAGTCTTCCCTGGAAGTCTCTAAAGTTACTTTACAGTTTGTTCCAGAGGCTCGTGATATGAGGAGTAAACCCACCAGCATTTCTAATAATGATGTAAATTTAATGCAGTCTTGGAGCTCCACTTATTCAAGGTGTAATACTTTTATATAGCACTGCACCTGTTCAGAAAAGTAATGCTTCTGAGTATCAGTATAAAAAAACTCTTGTAAAATTGGTAATATCTCCATTTATAGACATGTTATGCGACTTGCCCAGGGATAACTTTTGTGTAGTGGTAATGTACGATCTTAAATCCTGCTGAGATGATTTATTTGTAATTCTGCTTGTTATTGTATGACGCATTGAAAATTACCATTTTTTTTTTCCTTTAAAGCTTTGCCAATGCAGAGTGTTTCTGAATATTCTCAGATATAATCAAAAATATTGTTACTCTTCTGATAAGATCAGCAGCTTTTGCAGAAGAAAGCTTAGTTTGTTACCTGGCATGCTCGCTTTCCCTTTCTCTCTCACTCATATCTGGAGGAAGATTTGAAGAATGAGAGTTTAGAGAAGTAAATTGCTAGGTTTTATGCCATCAAATCCAGACAATGATATGATACAGCCGTGTGTGTGTGTGTGTGTGTGTGTTGTGTGTGTGTGTGTGTGTGTGTGTGTGTGTGTGTGTGTGTACTCTTCTGTAATTTTTTTCATTTGCTTTGTTTTCACTGGCTTGGTATAATAGGCAGTATTTGAACTTTCACTTTAAAAGGTCAATTTGTATTGTTGCATCTTAATTTATAAACATGAATTAAAAAAATGTAAAGAGCTGTTGTGTTTACGATAATACAGTCTTCCAGGTTTTCTCTCGAGGGTCTAAGAAGCCCAAACTTTTAGGCTGTAATTTTATATGCAGCTGATCTACATCTCCATCCTAATGTCACTATTATTGCTTACCATTTAATGCATAAACTGGTTAAACTATATAATCATTATGCATAAGAAAACTAAAATTACTTTTGCTGTGATTTAAAATTTTGCTTTCCATGCTCATTGGAGAGAGGAATTGATACAATTTCAATATTATGCTGTGTAAAATATCTGAATTGTTGAACATGTCTTTATCATTGTGAAAGTAATAGAAGAAATTGAATGAAGATCTCAACCCTTTAAAATATTGATTATTCAGTTGTAGAAGGGAGGTTATTTGTTTCTTTAAAGACCTGTCACTTTTGGTGAAGGGCTAATAAGTGACAGCAGTCTCAGTTGCCTTATTAATTAATACTCTAAGAAAACTCGTGCAAACTTCATTTCTAGCACATCTTGTGAAAGAGAACCTTGACCAACATATTGAATGTCCTACTGAGCTTGTAAAGAGTTCAACGTATTTAGTTCTGCATCATCAGTGATGAGGAAATTTGATAAACTCGAGTCACAGTGGGACTTTGGCTGCTTTCTCCCTGGTCTTCTCTAACATTATTGATTTGATTTAATAATAGTTTGATAATTCAAAGGAAACCATGTCAGCAAGAACTGCTTCACCAACATAAGAGGTCAGATCAGATGAGAAGGCCTGCTAATTGATGCCTTCTGAGCATCTGGCAAACCACTTCACTTTGAAAGTGTCTTCATGGCTAGGGACAGAAATTATACACAAACTGGTATAAGTGATCAGAAACTGGTTCAAATCTGTAACACAGCAGTAGTTCAGTGTACGTAAACTGCTTTCAAAATGGCCAAAACTGGTTTAAGATAAACCTGGATGGATGCAGTGTCAGACTTAACTGATTTAGGTTAAATCACTTTATTGAACTTCTGTCCCAGATCTCCCCCAGATTCAAGTTCACTCATGGTTTCCCAACATCCCAGGATGCTTTGCACCTCCCCTGTAAGCTCCACTTGCAAGGTGAGTGGGCTAGCCTTGGCCCAAGCTGTCTGCTTCAGCCAAGCAAGGAAGCATGCTCTAGCGCTTCCCTCGCCCCAGCTCTGGCCCAGGCACTACAGGCATGTGGCTATATTTCCAGTTTCAAAAGTGAATGTCTGTTCACTTGGTGATCGATTCAATGTGTGCAGCTTAGACAAACCTGCAAAGACTGAATTGATTCAGCATTGGACTTTCTGACTGTCTATACTTAGCCCATGTGTACAACACAAGGTTTCTTCTATAGTTAATCTGTTTACAGGAGCAAGCAGAAATGATATAAACTGTGTTCATAATCTATTGTCAATAAGGGTGATGGAAAATATTTCCTAAATAGTTATTTTTGCTCTCAGAAGTTATGCTGAGGAAGACACTGATATATCAGGGCTGTCTATGAATTATCAGACCTAAAACCTAGGGATGCTTTTTGAATCTTTAGCATACTCAGTCTTTTGTGGTTAGAAAACAGCATCCAGATGTTCACATGTATTCAGGTAGGCTTCTTGGCAAAAAGTTTCCTCTTTGCTATTTAGGATAGCAACTGCCCTTCAGTCTGTGTGCCAAATTAGAATCTCTGAAGACACAGTTGGGGACAGAGAGGGCACTGTTAGGTATTACACCGAAAATGTCTCTGTCCTTTGAATCGGAGCTAATATTACCAGAGAGCTCAAAAACTGGACTCTTTCAGGAACTAGTCTAAAGGAAACCTTTTATCTCTCGTCCCCGATAATTTTGCCTTTTTTCCTTGTATGTTTTCAAAGGCTTTCTGCTTGAGAAATAATGTGAAAAGCTTCCCCCTCCCCTCCTTAAACCTCATATCATAATACTTAGGATTTTTATTTCCCCAGAGGCCAGATTCTCAGAGGCAATCTACGTAACAAAGCAAACTTCCACTCAACTGTTCAAATTTGGTTAAAGAGTTTCTCTTCTGAGTTTGTTGTCAACAAAGATGATACAGGCACAAATGGTGGTTGGATTGTGTCTCTCTTTGACATTTGGAGACAAACTAGTCATGGTGCAAGTGGTCCTCCTAGTGAGAAAATAGTTTAATCTCATTTTAAAAGTCACAGTTTATATTTATCGAGAACAATTTCTTAGTCTTTGTGTTCTGGCAAATGAACCCCCTTTTATTCTTCAAAGGATATAGGTATTCCACAGGAGTTAACTTCCAGCAAATCAAACTTGCCGGCATGTGTGTGCAGCCATTGCGTAGCTGGGGACCCTGCAGGCCCTAGGAAGAATTTGGGGTAATTATGCCATCACTTCCCAAGTCCCTTAACTTTCCCCTCCCCCTCTCCCTCCCCCCCAGCTTATTGTCCAGAGTCTCAACACAAAAAGCAGCCTGTTTTCATTTTTCTGGAAACAGAAGTCAAGGGGAGATGGGTCCTAAAATTTTCTCCCTTTTCTTCCTTGCAGGCATTTTACTGACATTTGTATAATGATAGTACTCATAACATAGAAGACATGGTCCAGAGAGACCTTAAGAGTCCATCTTGGCTCTTGAGAGCTTACAGGCTAAGATGTGACAAGCAACAAAGAAAAGATAAAAAAAAAAAAAAAAAAAATACTTTG
>NW_017729023.1:2603742-2617403 GCF_001723915.1 Gavialis gangeticus | reverse complement strand
GAAAAAAAAAAAAAAAAAAAAAAAAAAAAAAAAAAAAAAAATACTTTGCAGCAGCCATTCCCAAATGGTCTTCAGTTTAAGTGAAACTTTTTAGGAAGGATTTTAAGCAAGAATGGGGTTTATAGATCATATAAGGTGTTGTACCTGTGAAGAGTATTTAGTGATCAATTGTGAAGACAGGAACAGTGCAGAAATAGGTGGTTGAGGCTACTCATCATAGGTCAGAAGGCAAAATGTTAAGAGTTGAACAGGTGATGAAAGCCAGCTAAAATTGTAGCGTGTGCTAAAGAATGCTCTTAACTCTTCAAAATCCTCAGCCTGGCTCTCGTGTGTCTGGTGCAATAGTGAGCAGCTATTTGGAGTGAGAGAAAACAGAATACCTACCCTTTCACTATAAATTGTGCGTTAATTTGACGGTGCCTGTTTCTGGGCCTTCGTGCAATGCCACTTTTAAAAACTTAAACTAAGGTTTTTACATAAAAACTTCAGTGACTCACTCTTGGGATTTGCAATAATGAAGAGCTAGTGAGACTTTTCATACAGTCTGATAAATGGGCACACATACAAGTTAGGTTCCCATTTCAGGTGGTGTTTTGCCAGATCTTGTGGTTAGGTGATCAAGTACAATAGACCTTAAGCAGAGTGTGTGTGTTATGCTTCAGTTACCTCCCTTGTCGTCTTGTCTGACGGTCAGCGCTGTTGCCCATCCTGTCTTTTTTCCAAACAACAGAAATCCACATGGAAGATTCTGACTACTGCTGTAAGAGATGAACCTACTATCAGCACAGCTATGCTACTCAGATATGCAAGTCTGATGCATGGAAATTTGTCAGGAGGAGAATATAAATATCCCAAGCTTCTAGCCACGTTTTTGTCTTGGTTTTATTCAGCTTCACATTTTAAGGCTTTTAACTAGAGGTTGCTATATTTCGGTTGGCACCATTCTCAGGATTATGAAGCCATGTGACATAATTTTTTGAAATCACACAATCTGACCAATTCAGTGCTTATTTTGTGTATCACAACTACTGGTTAATCTGCACTGGAAAGTCACAAAGTCAGTTCAAGGGGGAGGCCCTCCCCAAAAAAAACCCCCCAAAACCAAACCAAACCAAACCAAACCAAACCAAAAAGCTACTAATCTGAGTTCTTTTAAACAGGTTCTTGTGCACCTGCCCTTTTCCTTTAGGGGTATTAGGTTTTAGTCATGTAGAAAGGGGAAGTTGGGCAACTGAGAATAGAGGCTTTTTATACTTGCAGAAGGCTCAGCTTTTAAGAGTAGTGTGATGACACCTACTGGAGTAGTTACTTTAAAGTGATTCCAGGACTCTTGAGCATCGTGCACAATGTTTAGTCTAGCCTAAATCTGCTGACAGAATTCCAATTATTTGGATTACTTCCCAGTCTCAACCCCTGGAACATAAGTAACCATTACAAATTGGTATTCCCTGTTTCTTGTTTCACTGTTTTTTTTCCGTATTATTGAATACAATGTTTAACTTGCTCTGTGCAGTCTAGAATACTAGGGAATAAACTGCATTCAATATAAACCTAAACTTGTTTGTTTTTATGTGGCTTAAAAATGGCTGTTGCAATCACTGTACAGTACTGTAATGTAAAGGGATGTTGGTGGGATTATGAATTTTATTGCTTTCCTGGTTCTAGTTGAATATGTTTACCTTAGCTTACCATGTTTTAAAGAAACTGTTTATTTTGATCACAAAAAATAAATGCTGGTGGATAACTTTAGTGTGTTTAGAAATCATTGTGATAGACTTGATACAAAAATCCAAACAGAAAAGAATGAGTGCCTATCGCAAGGTACACGTGCTGCTTGGAGTACGTAGAATAGCTATATTTTTGTTGGGTTTTTTTTTATTAACAACCACATGCTATTTTGAGTTGGCTGAGGGTACCATATTTATATGGTGAGGCTCTTTCAAAATGGGGTAGTAGCCAGGATTCAAAGAGGAGTTTTTTCAGAAATATTAAATATCTAAAAATTGGCATAAGACCTGCCATTTTTATTTTATTTTATTTTTTGTTCTGTTCCATTTATTTTTACAGATAGGCTCGTGGACAGGAGAGCATCCTCAGATAAGAATGTGGAGCCATATTCTGCTCCACAGAGCAATCCTCCAGAAGATCCCTTTGGTTCTGTACCTTTCATTTCTCACCCAGGCAAGTTACAACTGCGCCATCACTACCTCTTTATTTTTATATCTGTCAAGGAAGCTTGTGTGGTTAAATGGCCTAGAAGGACAAATCCACAGCCTTGTGGTTGAAGATCGACTAGATGTTTTCTTTCCTAATGTTGCCTTGAGTGCCATTAGTTCAAACGTAATCTATCACCCAATTTCTGATACTTGACGCATACACAGATTTTGAATGTTAATATATTGGATTAATGTAGCTGAAGTTATTTGGTAACATTTGGAGGTCAGGGTTGTTTTTAACAGACTAAATTTAGGTCATATGAGTACTACTATTTTCTTTCTCTTTCTACCAGCCACCTTTGTTTGAATGTTTTCTATGCTGTTAGAATCTTCTGTTTCAGCATCAGACTGATACAGAGTTTAGCTTTTAGTATGGATATAATAAAAAAATCCATGATAGACAATTTTGTTTTTAATAGAAGTTACAATTTTCTAACCACCATCACTAAACTCAGGGGTCTGAAAATGTTCTTTCTGCTTCTTAATGAATTGATGTAAAAATGTATTGGCGGTTTTGAAGGAGATGACAGAATAGGTGTCTAGGTATCTTTCATTACTTTGAAAAAGCTTCTGTTTCTTGTTGTTCTTTTGGAGCTGATAAGTAAAAATAAGTAGGCATAATTTGAAGCCACTCAGTAGTGTGCATATGTTGAGGTAAAAATGTTCTTGATGTAATTCTGCTTACAATCCATACTTTAATTTTCTCCCATGTACTAAGATAGATATTTTTTTTTGCTGTCCATCTTCATGCCTTAAATCACCTTTAGATGTGCCTCTTGTGCTAGCCACATTTCCTTCCCTTACTTTGCATTCCTGAGCATCATCTGCTGAAACCTAACGCTTATACTTTCTGACCCTGCGTGGTCAGTTGTTAGCAGAACAGCATTTTCATTCTGTTTTTATTCTTACACTTAAGTAAGAGCTAGACTGTTAGTAGGCCTTCTCTTCCCTGGCTATGTTGACTTTTTCCTTGTCATATAGGCTTCCTAAACTAGTACTACTTACCATATGACTTTCTCTTGATTGTTCCTTTTAATCCTATTAACTCAGAAATGGCTAAATTACCTTCTGTCATCCTGCTCTAAAGATAGTTTAGAATTCCTCCTGAGTTCTACCAAGCTTCTCCTAAAAACTTTGTTCTCCATAAAACTAGAGACTCTACAATTAATTTTGTTGTAGTATCTACAAAGAAGCTGGCTTGCTTTGTAATAAAGGCTTCATGAATCAAAATAAAGGTGGAAAAATGGTTCTACTTAGAGCAGTGGCCACCAAGTTAACTCATCTCGATTCAACATAATTTATTTTCCTATCCTTGATACTAAGAGCATCTTTTATTGAGATAATTTAGGATATTTTTATTGCTCCTCAGCCTGTTGAGCCATATAACTATTAAATTGGATGGCTTTATTAAGTTATATAATGAATACAATCACATTTCCATTTTTGGATGTTAGATAACCTTGGACTCAGGAAAATGAAGGAGGTTTTGGTGTAGGGGTAAAGCTAACTCTTAAGTCTTTTTTTAACCATTCTCAAACCCTTTTTAAAAGGCTGGCTTCCTTAAAACAAAAAATATCCTTGGTTAATTGAGGGTGAAGGAAAATAAGAGGGTATTTTTGGAAAATATTTGATAGCTATTCATAGTAGAAATTCTAATGCTAACTACAACTATCTGGATGGAGTGTCTTGTTGAGAGAGCTTCAGGATGTAGCACTTCAGTAGCTTTTTCATTGGCATATTATCACAGTTGTGGAATATGGATTAATTGGTTTTCTTTCTTCAAGGAAAGAAACATTATGAAGTAGTTATAAATTAGTGCTATTTAGTAGATACAAAAGACTGAAAATACATTTTTCTTTAGAAGCTGGTAATCACTTTTACTCCTAAATTCTTGGTGTAGGTTTGAAAGACAGTTGGAGCCTATCTAACATCCTTTGTAAGATGTCTGGAACAGTTTTGTACAACTCTGTAAGAGGTTTGACCAAAAAAAATTTTTATTAATCCTTCTAATTTCCAGTAAATAGTTTTAGTAATAATTATGAATGTTTCCATGCATAAATTTCTGCTGTTAATGGTACTTGGTTCACCCAATAATGGTGTTACACTCCTTCCAATAATAAGAAAGTTCAGTGTCTGAGGAATAAAGTGCATCTACATTACATATTTCAGGGATGTATTTGGTAGCCGTGTTGATCTGAGACTAGAAGAAATGCAAAACTCTAAAACTCTTGGTTCAGAGATGATACCTTTTATTAGACAAAGTAACAAATCACAAAAAAATTCTTTCTTTGCAAGCTTTTGGGCACATGCACCCTTCTTCAGGCTTAGGGAAAATTAAAGATGGTAAAAGTCTCCCTAGGTAGAAAAAATAAACTTCATTTTGCACAGAGGAAGCTGAACGTAGAAGTCTGTTCCTCTGGGTCCATGAGAGTTTCTTTGTAAATTGTTCTTTGATGTGCAGATAAAGCAGTTTTTCTTCCCTGCTGGTGTCAGATGGCAGAAGGGCAGGGAGGTGTAGAATTTTTTCTTTCTTGTTTAGTAGTGAAGTTTGTAATTCCAAAATTGGCTAACATTTGGCGTCTTCCATGTTTCAGAGGTGTATTTGGTAGTCGTGTTGGTCTGAGACGAAAAGAAATACAAAACTGTAAAACTTTTGTTTCAGAGTGTGCCTGAAAGCTTGCAAAGAAAGATACTTTTTTGCAATTTCTTAGTTGGTCTAATAAAAGGTATCATCTCTGAACCAAGAGTGTTAGTTTTGCTTTTCTGCATTACATATAAAGCTTGAGGGGAAAAAACCTGAAAAAGGAATATATATTTCACCTAAGTGCTGAGATTGCTTTCTTGATTTGGTCAGATGTTCTAGTTTTTAGTCAGAAGTAGAAGCATCTGTACTGTAATTTAAACGTTTACCAGCTATTACCTAGATGTCCCTGTATATGCCTTCAAGTCATGCAAAGCCTAATAGTGGTTGTGTCCTTGTCTTGTAACTCTAGCAATCCAAATTAATAGAGGTCGTATAATTTCAAGACTTCAGGTTTGATTAGACTTTGGCATTTCCTTGGAATTTTTTTTCTGCTGTGTAGTTCTTTATTAATTGGAATGTTGATTTTTGTCTTTCCTTTGGAATGAGGTGTAGGTCTTTGATTCCCATGTTTTTCGCTGCCTGAACTGCATCAGAGTTCTGTTACAGGGACTACTTCATTTTCTTCCTGTTGTGATGATAATATAATAGTCCTTTGGTAACTACAACAGTTGGTTACATGGACATGTCATATTAGGAAAATACTTATTTTGTGTATCTTTTAGTTGCCTAATGCAGAGCAGGAGATGGGAACAAATGGACAGCACCACCTGACTAGCCAATTCTCTATATGCTATTCATAGTCTACAAAGAGCTTGGGAGCTATTAGTATAAGAAATGCTGCAGTAATGCCATGTTTAGTACATGGTAGTGGGTGTTCGCAATTGTCTTGAGGGAGTTTTATGGCCAGTGGTGGGTAAAAGCTTTGACAGTTTGGTACTATGCCTGAATGATCCACGTTATGACTAGAAAAAATACTGTGGACTCCCAAGAGTGACCAGTTCTTGTGCCCTTCATTGTGGATGGGCATAGGCACTTCAGTTCAGTAGTTATGGCATGTCACAGGCAAGGAGGACCTTCCAACTAGATGAAAGGGGCCCTTTTTTGCCTTGGAGAACAGGAAATTAACAGAAAACTCTTGAGTGCAATTGATTGCATGTTTTTGATCTGCTTACAGAACAGCGGAAACTTAAGTCTTGAAGTAAACGTTGTCTTAACCTTTTAGACTTTCGTATATGGTTTTAAAGATCCCTGTATGATATGTATAAAAATAAAAATCGTATTGTCATATTTATACAAAAGTAGCAACTTATCAGACTTTTAGTTTACACTGCCCCCCTCTCAAAAAGTAGTATTTGAAGTACTACAGACTATTTTTTCTCTTTTTTTGGTGCATATTTATTTTAGGACTTGGTGTGCATATGCATTTCTAGATGTGCAATAAAAGAAAAATAGGCAAAGCCTGAAATAAATGTTTGAGTTGAAACTAGGGCTTGCCAGAAAACAAGAAGGCTCTCATAGAAAAATCTTAGTGTTAAACAAAAGAAAGGCCTTTTAGGAAAAACAAGGAGCATCCCAAAGAGTTGATAAGAGTGGTGCAGGTACTCAGTTTTGATATGGGAAGCCCAGGTTTAAGTCTCTGACTTGAATCTTACAATGTTTTAATTGGTCAGCTTTTGCCAGTCTGAGATGTCTGTCTTGGTCATTCTCACTCAGTTTGTCTAATAAAAAATATTGCATCTACTCAAAGAACCTTGCCTTGCTCATTCACACACACTCATTTTGACCTAAAACTTAACTATGAACCCAAGAAACCTTCCTAACAAAATTGAGTGAAACACTTTCTTTGAAAAGATTAAACAAATCAATGTTTTGTGATTAAAAACATTTTTATAAAAAATTTCTCAACTCTAATTACAATGTGCTGTTTAAATATCGGGTTGTAGAACTTCCTGGAGGGGTAGGGGGAGAGGGAAGGAAAGCGTAATTTAATTAATCCTATTCAACTTCAAGGAAAAATAATGTTTATGACAAATTATCATTTTCTTATACTGCCAAATAACATTTTAAGGCTTGACTTTTCAAATTTTATAAAGTCAAAGTTTCTGGTAACTCTTCTTGGGAGTTTTCTTGAATATGGGTTGAATGCAGTTTTGTTTCTTAAAAAAAAAAAAAAGCAACTTCCTTCCTCCCTTCCAAAATTAGAGTGGTGGGTTAACCAGCAGAGTGTGTGGGAAAGGGGTGGGGACTCTGAATGAAGTTGTAAGGTGGTGGGGGGAGTCTTGGGTGGAAGTTGAATTCTGCGTAATAAGCATTATGGGATGACCTCTCCTTTAAAGCTGTTGGGGTGGATCCAGGATTTTACAAAGGGTGGGTGGGGTGCAGGACCAGCACTGCAGGGGTAGTGGCTCCCAGCCTCTGTGCTCCCAGCCTCTTCCCCTCCTACCTGTGTGGCCAGATTCTGCTATGGGAGCAGCAACCAGGGATTAACATTTAAGTCCTGATGAAGGTAAGAATTCCACCCCCTGCCCCCTTCCTTTCCATGGTTACAAACATATTCCCTCCCCTCTTATTTCTCCCTCCCCCACCTGCCAGTTCTGATGTCCTTGTTGCCCTGGGGCAATGGGAGCTCCTATCCTGTTCCAGGTGGGCTCTGTGGGGGTGGGTTCAACCTGGGACTGCAGCAGTTGGCAGGTGGGTTCCTCCCTGGTCCCTTTCCCTCTCCGTGTTCCTTGACCCCAGAAGGAAGAACACACTCACCTGCTGCAGCTGCTTCTGCTGTCCAGAGTTGAGCCCAGCCCCTGCGCAGTATGGCTGGAGTGGGATGGTCAAGCTTCCCTTGCACTAGGGATAATGGGGGCACTGGTAGCAGCAGGTGGGGGGATGAGAGGGGAGGGGATGTGCCTCTGAGCACAGAAGGTGTAGGGGAGGAGTGGAATTCTTACCTTCTTTGCAACTTAAAGTCCCAGGCTGCTGCTCCCATTGCATGGTAAGAATGGGGGTGCAGCCATACCAGTGCACATCCTCTGGATCCACCCTGGGTATCATGCCTCAGCTTTGTCCGGCCCCATCCCAAGCTAAGACCCTGAATTCCAACAGTGCCTGGTAATCTGAACGGTGGTTCCCTTTGCTCGCAAGAAACTCATACCATAACTGTCTGGTTGCTCTGCTGTGGTCAGGGGGTACTCTCCCTAATTCTGTAATCAGATTTGTCTGATCACTCCTACTTCTGTCTTCCTTCCACAGACAGGAGTGAATTTCCTTTGCATCTTGGCTCCCAAGCCTGCAGGACCTGAGACAGGGAGTATGCAGTGGGAGCTTCTGTTCTGGTAACTTGCTGTGGGAGCCTTTAATCTTTGTGCCCTTTGCAAGTGCAGGTTTTGCAGGAGCTCCTAATGGTCCCTCTGGCACCGTGTCTCTTGGATTAGAGGGACTCTGCTGGTTGACATGCAGCTTCCTGTGTTTGTCATAGTAGTTGAGCTGTGTGATTTGGCACAAGCTGAAGTTGAGACTTAGCACAGAGCCAGCCAGCTGTGAGTAGGATGAAAATGCTTTGTCCTTCTACACAAGTACATAATAAAGAAAATGACTATACTTGAATAGTTGCTAGTACTCTGCATAGTAGTCAGCAAAGTGACTTTTGTTTTTAGGGTATGCTCTGCCATGGTGCAGTGCCTGTAATGAAAGTTCATTGGAGAACAGATTTCTTTCTTTTAAGGCTTTTGGTATGCTACTTTCAGGAAAGTCGTATGTTACCAGTGTTCCGTGTATTGTGGTTTGGCACTTGTGAATATGGTTTAGAAAGAAATATTAGACTTTGTGAAATAGAATCACTAGGACAAGCCTGCATAAAATAGTTTACTATGTAATGCTAAAATATCAAATGCCTTGATTCCACAGCTCTCCAAGGGCATGCAAAATGCACATTGGTACTCTTGAGTTGTATGTTGCAGCCAATTTTTGTTAGTATTTTAAATGAATCCCCACCTCACAATTAGTTGTAGTTCATATCTATTAACTTTACTGTTTTGGCTTTTAATAAGAAAGTAAGGCAGCAATAATTTCTGTAATTGTAGGTGTCAAACAAAGTTTCAGTCTTAAGGCAAATTGTAGGTCTAGGACAACATTGCACACTGTTCTTATTTTTCATTCTTTCCTTTTTTTTTCCTTTTGGAGCGGGGAACTATGGGTTTTATAAAACTGTATGTACCTCAGGAGTACATAATGCTATAAAAGTTTATTTCATTCCCTTTGCTAAAGTGTATCAATAAATGAGAATCACATAATGTGTGCATCACAGATGCTTTATAGTGGCAAGTTTCTTGTCATGTAGCATGAACACTTGCCAGTGGCATCATAATAAATTTAAAGTTATAGGTCAGTGATGTGTTTAAGACAAAAAAAAATACAAGCTAATAAATAAATATTGGGGGGAGATGTTTTGATTTCCAAGTTTTGTTTGTCTTGATAATAGGAGCAGCAAGCTATATAAATCCATTTCAGTATTTAGCAGCTGCTACTCTGCCTGTTGTCCAAGAAATTGTGCAGATTTATTTGAAACATGCCAGTAATCCTCGGGCCTGACATGTGGCAAATTACTCTGAAATGATGGCGGCAGTATGTTACCAATTCAAAGAAAGCTTAAAGCCCTTATGCCCCACTCCTTTCCTCCACCTCCATCAGCCCCTAAAATGATGAACCAGCAGAAGGCATGTAATTACTACAGTTGTTGCAAGCCATTCATCCTCTTATAATCGGATGTCTAGAGAGAGAACATCTGAACAGAAAATTTCCTTGAAGATTGGGATCTTCTTATATGATTAAAGATGTTCCACCTGCCTTGCATTTGAGTGAACAATTGTCTTCTACAAGATGCAAACCTGATTAGAAGTGTAGTAATCTGAGCAGTCCATTCTGAACAGATGTTACTCCACATTTCTTTAGCTTATTTATAAATATATAATTGAAAATGTCTTCCAGAAGTTTACAGGTTGAGAAGATTAATATTTAATTTTGAAAGTGCATTTTGACAGCAGTATTAAAAATTCATTAAATAACAATGAACATATTTTCCCTTTGGGCATTTATTTTGATTATAACATTCTTTGCAAATTAAGTTTAGATTTATTTTAGTAACTTTGGAGTAATGGGGAGGTTGAATGTGGGTTAAAAATAAAGTTATTGTTATTTTCTTTAGCAGAAAAAGTAAACTTTGATAATGTGAATGAACCTCTATTTACATTGGAGCTTTTTTTATATTTATTCTTACATGCTAGGGTTTATTTTAAGGCTCATGAATGTTATAAGTAGGGCTTTAGCCCTGAAATAAATAAGAATTTTATTAATGTTATGGGAATAGGGACAGTTCCCAAGAAGCATGTTTGAGATTTGTATAGCATGATCAAATAAGTAGTGTAAGTTACCTCAAGCAATTGTGAATGGACTGCAGGCTAGACCTCTCCTACATGCTGTGTTCTATATAAGGACGTGTTCTGAGCAGCAGCTGTTAATTTCTGCATTATTGTGCTGTAATTTTGCACTGTAAGATAAGATCTGGGTTCTTTCCTAAAATTCAAGGAGATAAGTCAGATGAGTAATAAAGTCTCCTCTTTGTAGACACATAAAAAGTCCACTCTTCAGGGAATAAATGAAAGTGAGAACTAGATGTCTGCTACCATAAACACCCAACATTCACTGTTCACTGTCCTGTTGAGGACTTCTGAATTGCGCATAGTCCCAAGAGACTTTACCAATATTAAGCTGTCGCAATAACTTCTTTGCTTCCACTCACTAAAGAAATTACCTTTTTATTCATTTTTGTTTCATTACAGAATGCAGTAATTTGGTTCTTTATATATGAAAAAATTAAGGATATGCACAGCTGAACAAATTACATTGAGTTAATTTTCCCTCCCCCTTTATCATGTCAGCTTTATGGTAATTATTTTATGTAGTCACTCCCATCCCACAAGTGCTAAACTGTAGTAACCTAGCTCTGTTTTGTTCAGCAGCAGGCTGTCCCATTTTAGCTTTCACTTACTACAAGAAAGAAGCAGACACATGCAACAGTTACTTCAGAACAGCTGACCCACACTAAGTCTTCCTCCTTTCCCATTCAACAGGTATAATTTGTTGCTATCCATACTCAAAACTATTCATGCATATTTTGGGGGGGAGGGGTGGAGGATGTGGAAAAGCACTCTTTATATAGATATTTAGGAATTCAGAATTTCTTGTCCTATATTGTACCTGTACATAGTATCTGACAAAGTAGTTGTTGCCTACAAAAGCTCATGGCTCTCTGAACCAGTTAGTCTCTTATGGGCCACCCTGCCCTGCCTGTGTTTCAACTAAAAGGACTAATAAGAACTAGTTGTATAATACACTAATGTTCTAAAATAAATAGTAAAGAGTTTATACAGTGTATTCAGGGATTTTTTTCATGGTTATTTATATATTTTTGCATATCAGTGAAAATGTAATTGACTTATTTCTTCTGCCAACTTCCTCCCCAGGAGACTGATCATCCATGATGTCTTGTGGGCTTTCTCTTCCTATATCCAAAAAGGAGCCTGTTTGTCTTCTTTACTCTGGTTTGAATAAGTAATGCCACTGGAGTTGGTGGAAAAAACAATGGCATAAAACTCGTAAAAGTGAGAAGAAAACCAGGCTCATGATATATCAGAGAGTCAAGGAAGTAGGGCTGGAAGGGACCCCGAGAGGTCATCTAGTCCAGCCCCCTTGCCTGAGGCAGGATCATCCCTATCCAAACCATCACACAACCATAATCTCAACTCTGCATAAGACCCTAATCTGCCACAGGTAAAGCAGGGGAACCGGGGCAAAGCCATGATGCACTCCGCCAGGCAGACAGGATGGGGATGTGTCTAGGCCAGGCAGGACCAAGGGACCTGCTGTGGGCTGGATAAAATCCCTTAGTGGACTGGATTTGGCCCACAGGCCATATTTTGCCCACCCCTAGTCTACAACTTCTCTAGGCACTATATTCCACTGCCCCACTATTCTAACAGTGAAGAAGTTTCTTTGGATATCCAGTCTGAATTTATTTTGCTGTAACTTCAAGCCATTGGTCTGCATCCTCCTCTCTGCAGCAGGAGAGAAAAGGTGTTTTCCATCTTCTATTTGGCAGCCCTTCAAGAATTTGAAGACTACCGTCATGTCCCTTCCTAAGTGCCTTTTCCACAAGCTGAACGTACCTAGCTCCTATCTGTATTATCTCAGCTATTGCAAAAGTTTAATTGCTCCAGAAGTTCTATTTGTTAATTTTGTAACTGCAAAACTAGAGGCAAAACATATGAAGCAAAATGTGATTATTATTATTTTTGCTTAAATTATGGGGGGGCAAAAGTCCAGTTTGGATGAATTATTTTGTGTGATTTCTTTTCAGTCCCTTTTTTCAATATGGAGTATGTCAGGACATTTTTCAGGATATGAATAAAAAAAATACTGCACTATGCTCCTGGGCATCTTTTATTATACATCCTCCGAGAGAGAGTTTTCACTTTTACCTGTGCACACAGAGAAATGTAACAAAGGTTTAATACCTGCTTCTATTACTAGGACTGATTGTTTGCCTTAAATAAGTTGCTTAGTCATTAAATAAATTTTACAAGCGACTTCTCGAGCTCTTCCAAGTAGCGTGAGGAAGGTGAGGTAAGAAGACTTATTTTTTCCTTTAAGATCTAGAAGCAATCAAGCCATAGAAACAGTGTATTTTCTTATGTGAGATTTTTGTCCCAAAGGGCTTATTTTTAAAATTGGAGCTAAAAGTTTAGAACAAACTTAACAATATCCAGAGTTCATTATAGTATATATTGATAACAGTTGCATCCAGATTTACAAAGGGGAAATGATCGTGCAGTTCAATGATCTTTTAGTAGTTCTAGTGAAAAAATATCATAAGCTCTGAATATCATTCTAAAATTTCAGTTGGTGGATATATTTAATTACAGAGTAGTTTATTTGGATGAGAATTGTAAAACATTTATCTAATCACACTTCACCTAGAGCTGTTTTTCTGGGGATGATCAAATTTGCTTTTGAAACTCTAAACTTGATCTCTTGTTCTTCATACCTAACACGTTTAATTGATAACAGAATGCTGATATAAAATTGTATTACAGAAGATCTTAAATAGGATTAAGGAAACGCATACGTTGTCCTCCTCCTGTATTCTCTCCTTTCAAGTTTCATCACAGAGACTGCATTTCAGAATTTCTCATTAGACTTGGGCCAAAGGTAAACAAAGAATGAACTTTATTCTAGGCAGTGACATTCAAAAAGCCCAAGGTAGAATTGATTTAAGTTGCACAGTTTTCTGTAAGGGGCATAGTTTGGATTGGCAGCAAACTACACATATTCCTGCTTTGTTCAGGGAGGAAGAAGGCAAACATTAGACTAGGTTCCACCATTTTTAAACCAGTCTGTGTGTGGTGAACTTCTGTTATGTGTATAGATTGGTTTCCAGTCACCTATAGACATTACACTTTTCCCAGCCTACCTGGCCTCAGTTTCCTCCAGTTCTACAAACAGCTTCTGCTTTTTTTTTCCCTTTTTTTCTTTTTTTAAAAAGTTTGAAATAGGAGCTTGGAGTAAGATCATTATGTTCTTTTATACAAGTTCTTTGGGTTGCTGCAGTAGCTAAGTTGCCAAGGCTTTGAACCTAACGCTTTCTACTTACACCTGTAAAATCCAAGCTATTATGTATGTGTTCACTCTGTTACAGAGGATATTCTATCACAATAGAAAGTATTGAGCTGTTATCAGAGATTCTCGAAGTATGGCTGTTGGCACAGAAATAAAATACAGATAGAGAAAAACAATTGACTGATATCTGATTGATA
>NW_017729023.1:2603100-2603351 GCF_001723915.1 Gavialis gangeticus | reverse complement strand
TTTCCCCCCCCCCCCCACCCCCAACAGGAAAAGGACTTTTGTATATTGTAACTATTTTGCAGTCACAATCTAAAAAGATGCGAAGCACAAGATAGAGTTGTAAATAGCTGTGGTGTTGTAGCCATGATGATCCAGGAAATATACAGGAAACAAAGGATAATATTGCTAACAGTGCTCTGCTCCCTCCCTCACAAGGGGATTTCTTTACTCTTCTGTTCCAGCACCACCTTGGCTGTAGGGACTGAAATTTC
>NW_017729023.1:2597833-2598100 GCF_001723915.1 Gavialis gangeticus | reverse complement strand
TTTTCTTCCCCCCCCCCCGGACTAAGGTCTCCAGAGTGGACTGTTCCTTTCCCCCATACTCCTGCTTGTAGGTTTTTTGGATTTGTGATCTGTCTCTCTCTATGTGGGTGCTGCTTTTAATGTGTAGGCCCCAGGAGCAAAGGAAGATCCTAGGAAAATGAATTGGAATAAGACAGGGGTAGAAGCTGCTCATAGCGATGGCATTATAACATCCCTGAATTCATTTCTTCTTTCCACATATCTCTCTTTCTTCTTCTTCCCTCCCTT
>NW_017729023.1:2579333-2597822 GCF_001723915.1 Gavialis gangeticus | reverse complement strand
CCCTCCCCTCCCCTCCCCTCCCAACACACCTTTCTGAACAAGGGCTGCTGTCATGGTGTCAGGGATGAAGTCCTCCTCTCTGAGTCTTCCTTTTTTGGATCTGAGCTTTTGTGTTCCTCTATCCCAAGCATACCTTGCTTCTTTAACATGTATCAGGCCCTATGATGGGAGTGCCTGCTAGACACATTTAGTGAGGTGTTCCTCTTTTACTTGTCCAGGTTCTACCCCATGACTTCCCTGCCCTATGAAGTAATTAGTTCAGGATCCTGATACAGTTTTAAGCCTTAGATTCCTTAAGGTCTGTTGCATGTAGTCTGTGCCCAGTCTTGGCCCTTGTTTCAAGTTCTCTATCTTGGCAGACTGATGTCTGCGAGGTTTCCATTTCAGCATGGTGATTCTGAATGGAAAAAAATTAATTGGATCCTGACTTTGCCTTCCTTCTTGAAAGCTCATTTCCTTGATTAATTTTTTTACATAAGGTCATAAGCAAGCTAAAAGATCATTATATTGGACATACTTGATTCTTCTATTGTTTGGACTGAGACATTTGAGAAATTAAGACTTGGTAGCCATGCAAGCAGCAGGTGCTTAGCAGTGACCTAGGGCAGATTCTTCAAAGAGAGCACTTATTCCTCAAAAGGAATTACAGTGTGCTTTCTGGGCCCCAAGTTAAAATGATGCAGCAAAGTTTGTATGCCAATTTGTGCTGGCAGCATTACTTGACTCTTATCAACAGTGTACATTGTTTGATCTCACCTTACCATCTTGAGGATCTCTATATATTAGCAAGCTCTTGTCACACACCTACCTATTTTGCTTTTTTCATTGGTTGACAGGTGGTAAAGGTTGGTGTCCATACAAAACCAAAAAGCCTTGTCGCTAAATTCTAACCTGTAGCTGTTTCTGGCAGCAAGCAATCAAAGAGTAATAGAATCATAGAAAATGAAGGTTGGAAGGGACCTCAGCAGGTCATTTCGTCCAGCCCCCTACTCAAAGCAGTACCATCCCCAACTAGATCATTCCAGCCAAGACTTTGTCCAGCTGAGTCTTAAAAACCTCCAAGGATGGAGCTTTCACTACCTCTCTGGGTAACCTCTTCCAGTGTTTTACTACCCTCCTAGTGAGAACATTCTTTCTAATATCTACCCCAAACTTCCCTTTCTGCAACTTGAGACCATTACTCTTTGTTTTGTCATCTGCCACCACTAGCGGTTCCCAACTCTGACAGATTGCGCACCACCAATTTAAAATTAAAGAACCTTAAGTACCACCAGCCAATTTTTGGCATATAAAGTAATTATAGTAAACCTGTTAACACGTACCACTGACAGGCTGTCTCTGTACCACTGGTGGTGCCTATACCACAGATTGGGAACCATTGGTCTACCTCCATCCTCTTTCAAATCTCCCTTCATGTAGTTGCAGGGTGCTATTAAATCCGCACTCAGCTGTCTCTTTTCCAAACTAAATAAGTCTAGTTCCCTCAGCCTCTCTTCGTAAGTCATGTGCCCCAGCCCCTGAAACATTTTTGTTGTCCTTCGCCGGACTCTTTTCAATTTGACCGCATCCTTCCTCTAGTGGGGGGCCCAAAACTGGACACAGTACTCCAAGTGTGGTCTCACCAGTGTCAAATGGAGGGAAGTAATCACTTCTCTTGATCTGTTGGCAGTGCTCTTACTAATGCAGCCTACTATGCGGTTAGCCTTCTTGACAACAAGGGCACACTGACTTATTGTCCACTGTAACCCCCAAGTCCTTTTCTGCAGAGTTGTTGCTTAGCCAGTTGGTCCTAAGCCTGTACTGGTATATGGGATTGTTCTGTCCTAAGTGCAGGACTTTGCACTTATCCTTGTTGAACCTCATGAGATTTCTTTTGGCCCAACCCTCCAATTTCTCTAGGTCACTCTGAATCCTAGCCCTACCTTCCATCATATCTTCTACTCCCCCCAGCCTGGTGTCATCCACAGACTTGCTGAGGGTGAATTCTCTGCCATCTTCCAGGTCATTGATGAAGGTATTGAACAAAACTGGCCCAAGGACTGACCCCTGGGACACTCCACTCGATACAGAGTGGCCAACTAGACATTGAACCATTGATTACTACCCTCTGGAGCCCTATAATCCAGCGAGTTTTCTATCCACCTTACACTCAGTTCATACTTCCTTAGCTTGCCTGTGAGAATGTCTTGGAAGACTGTATCAAAATCATTGCTAAAATCAAGATATACCACATCCACTGGTCTCCCTGCATCCATAGAGCCAGTTATCTCATCATAGAGTTTGCACAAGGCAACCAGTTTGGTCAGGCATGACTTGCCCTTGGTGAATCCATGCTGACTGTTCCTAATCATCTTCTCCAAGTGCTTCAAAATGAATTCCTTGAGGATCTGCTCCTTGATTTTTTTTCCAGGGACTGAGGTGAGACTGACTGGGCTGTAGCTCCCTGGATCTTCTTTCTTAAATATGGGCGCTATATTTGCCCTTTTCCAATCATCCAGGACCTCTTGTGATAACCATGAGTTTTCAAAGTTGATGGCCAGTGGCTCTGAAATCTCATCAGCCAACTCCCTCAGCACCTTTGAATGCATCCTATCTGGGCCCATGGGCTTGTATATGTCCAACTTTCCTAAATAGTCCCTTATCTGTTCTTTTGCTGCTGTTGGTTGCTCACCTCCTCGCCAAATTGTGTTGCACAGTGTAGTAGTCTGGGAGCTGACCTTGCCTGTGAAGACTGAGGTGAAGAAGGCATTGAGCACTTCAGCCGTTTCTGCATCCTCTGTCACAAGGTTGCCACACCCATTCAGTAAGGGACCCACATTTTACCTGATCCTCCTCTTGCTACTGACATTCTTATAGAAACCCTTCTTGTTATACTTTACATCCTTTGCTAACTGCAACTCCAGTTGTGCTTTGGCCTTCCTGACTTCATTTCTGTGTGCCAGAGCAATGCTCGTATACTCCTCCCTAGTTGTTTGTCTAAACCTACTAGCCTTTTCATCTCAACTGTAGTTGGTCCAGTGATCTCACCTATACATCATTTTATTGTTAACATGATAAAAATGTCTAATGCATCCTTCATACATGAAAAATGGCTTTTTACTTTTGAGTTTACTATACTTCTTGGGAAGGCAAGATTTATGTTGTCATGTAACTTTGCGTAAGGGTTTCTTGGGACCTGTTTAGTCACTTACATGGTCTAATTGCCAAGTGTTTACCAGTTCCCATTGTGGTTGGCCACCAGGGGGTGCTTCTGTGCTGAGCCACCTACCTCACTGCACCTGTCCATCTGCCAAGCTCAGAGTGCCTCCCTAGGGGCACCTCACATCTGGCCGACCCCCTTCCTGGAGCACACCGGGAAGCCTAAGGGTACTGCCACCACCACCCAGGGGATTTGGTCTGTCTTCAGCCCTGTGCCCCCTGGGTTACACAGGCCTTGTAGACCTTGGAGACCTTACCCACTGCAAGAACTTGGGGTTCTTCTTTTAGTCTGAAGCATAAATAGTAGCCTCCCTTAATCAGCCGGACTAAGGGGGCACAAAGGCATGCCTTTCCCAACAAGTCTACCGTGCTTGGTACAGTGAAGAACTTTATTGGTTACATTGGGGAGGCTTGGGGAAGGGTGCAGGATAGAGAAGTACTACAGAATAATCCTAGAGCAAACAGTATGGCTAGGTAGCCTTTGATCATGCATCTGGTTTACAGCAAGCTATATATCGAGACAGATTTCAGCAGTTTACTCACTTCAGCATCTAGAGAGAGAGAGCTGCAGATGTTTCAGCACTTGTGTGTGTCTTCATCATGGCTGCTCTGCCCCACCTCCTGGGCAGTCTTAGCTTATATAGACCTTTTGACATCACCTTCAGGGGCCCATCGAAGGCCAGCAGTTATTGGCTGCTAGCCAACCAATTTGAAAAGCATCATCACTGCCTGGTGGAGTGAAAGGGGCTAACAGTCCTGTCCCTCCAAGCCATGAGGTCTCTGCTTAGAACAATAGAGAAGAAGATCTACATGCACTCACCACAACGAATGCGATCCCCTCACAGCTTGGCAGGTGGATGGGTGCAGTGAAGTAGGTGGCTCAGTGCAGGAGCACCCCCTACTAGCCCTCCACACTCATAGTACTCAGTGAGACCTCTTCTCAATGCTTACCACTTTCAAGTCAGAGGTCACTTGTTTAGGTACCTATATATGGTTTTAAGAGGTTACAATTGTTCCTGTTCTTGAAAACATTGCCTTAAATACAGGACACGTGTATTGGTCTAGCCATCAAAGAATTCCTTGGAGTGGTGTGAAAGAAGTATTTCTACAAACTCGGAGGTTATTAGTTTATTATGATTTATTTACTGCAGTGATGATATCAGTCTTTATTCTGATATTATATTCTTTCACGTGTATATATAGATGGAAATGAAAAAAGACTGTACTAATTTATAAGATGCTTAAAAAATTGGCAGCAGCCAAGAAAAACTAATTCTAGCAATTATTCTTCCTATTCCATGCTCTCATGTTCTTCCCATTGGATCTCTGTGCAGATTCTTGTATTTGAAGCCCCAATACTGCCATCAGTGACACATGGATGCTAATAGTATTGACAAGCTTTGTTAGTTTGATGCGCGCAACCTCCTTTATTGGGCCACTGGATAACTTTGCCTCCATGAGAAGTCTCTTTAGTTTAATGCAGCTGCTTGGCCCAATGTCAAGGAGCAAAGGCTTGAAAATTGATCCACAGCAAGGTAATAAAATATTTATTGGTTTGCAGTGTCTTATAAGAATAAAAAATCTTATTTAGTGCTAAATGTCATTATGTCAGCTCTTAGGCTGTCCCTGAATCTCTGAAAACCTAATAGCTTTGTTATACTGGAAAAAAGCTATTGATAAAAGGTATGCTGAGAATCAATAACACTTTGTTACATCAGAACCAATACCAGCAAATGGGCTTCAGCTTCCACAGGTACTTAAGGAGCAGTTAAAAAAAGACTTCCTTTAGTGGACAAAATGAACAGATTCCGCACAAGTAACATGATTTCCTAACTGGATGCTTCCCTTCATGCCTCTTCACCAATTCCTTTAGAGGTGAATATACCTATGTTTGAAAACTAGGTGTAGCAAGTTCAACCAAAGGAAATTTGACTCATTGCACCGGGGTCTCTTAAATTCTAGGGTGTCGGACCATATTTCTTTGTGTGATCCTAGTCCAGTCCACTTGCTCGTTAACATGTTCACTTTTGTAATGTGCCTAGCATTTAGACTAAGCCACAAAAAGTGGTGGTGAGGAGGAGGGCCTACTAGCCTTCCACATTTTTTTGTGACTCAGGTAGGGGAGAAAAGGATCACCCATAGAAGCCTAAGATAGAATCTGGCACTAAGTATCTGTCTTAGCATCAGGGACTTTGGCACAGAATCAGGTCCTGTCTTTTGTTCCATGCATTCTGCAACGGCAGTGGGCACCCTTAATAATGGCCAGCATATACTTTTCACAGTTTAAATGTCTTGCTGTATTCAATACTTGATGGATCAAGCACCACTGTATTGACTTACTGGTGCTATTTGCAGGTGGTTATTTTTACGAGCATGTGTATGTAACAGTTATTTTATATGTACCACATTCTTAGGTCATCAGGTATGTGAATAGTTCAGTTTTCCGTATTGCAAGAGTTAAACTTCATTCAGCTGTCCTCAGATAGAAATAGATGCATCTCTGTGGGTTTAAACAAAATGAATACATGCTTACATTAATACTGATTTTTTTTTTTAGATGTTTGGGGTTTCTTCTGAACACAAATGTAGCTAATGTCTACCCTAACTCGGAAAGATTTGGGATTTCCCCCCACTTTGTAAACTAATAACATTCATGTTAACATTGCAGTGTTTTAGCAAATATTGGAAATGTCAGGATTTTGGGGGGAGAGGTTTTAAAGTCCAACATGAGGTCTATACCTTTGGGAAATCTAAAGCAAACAACCAAATAATCCAGATTCTAATTTAATAGTAAACCAAATGTGTATTATTTAAACTAAGAACAGATAAGAATCAATCTGACACTAAAAGCAAACAAAAAACAGCCCAAAGCTGTAAGCACCTGATGTTTCCAGTCATTTTGGTCTCTTTGTTGTTCTTAAATCCACACAAAGCAGACATGATTTCTGAATGGTGAATCTGGGCATATTTTAGGAAATTGGATGCCAAAGAGAATAAATGTTCAGCTCTAGCTTTAGACTAAAATTTTCACTTTTTGTACCTAAATGAGTTCATGGAGCATAGGTGTAAGTGCTACTTCCAGTTTTAATGTATACACGATTTTCCTCATCCAGAAAAGAGTGGAGACTTTTGTTGAGAGAGAAATTGAGGGTTTTACAAGTTTAATTTTGCTCACTATTCTGAGCACCCAGAGCTGACCCAAACAGGGTGCAGGGCCCGGGGCGTACGTGAGGCCCCATCCCTGCTCTGATCCCATGTGCCCCAGACCCGAAGAAGCTGCAGCTGCCATTTACAGCTACAGAGGGGCGGAAGGTTAGAGTGAGTGGCTGGACGCAAAGCTGGAGGCAGCGATGCAGAGTTGTCGTGCGCGTTCCACACAGGTCTGTGTGGCCCCCCACAGCATGGGGCCCAGAGTAGTTGTCCTGATTTGCCCCTGCCTAGGGACGGCCCCATCATTTGTTCTTACAATGCATTGAATACTTTAGAACGTGTTGCTAAATGTTCTTGTTGTCAGATCTGATAACAGAGAACAAGACCCTATGGCTTACGTTTCTTTCAGCATGGGTTATGGGCCTGTGCTGAAGACTGAAAGGAGGTTATTTTGTGTGATGAGACCTATAAAGCCTTGGCTTGTGCTTGCTGCTAATCACGTGAATCTTGAAATTGCCATATCCAGATCCAGAATACTGCTTCTGATGCTCTTGAAACTGAAGAGCTAGATGTGCTTATCCTTTTGCCTTAATTCTGTGATTTGCTTTTTGCTATGCTGTAATTGTACTTGTAACAAACAAAAACAGCCCCCCCCCCCCCCCCCCCCCAAAAAAAAAAAAAAATCCAGTGCCTTGGGTTGGCAACTCTGGAGTTGGCCCATCTTTGAAGCAGGTCAATTGTAGGAAGTCTCTTTAAAAGCTTTCATGTCCACTATTGCAGGAGATTGAGTTGTCCCCTATTCAGGGCCCTGGATAATACTGGCCCAACAGTGTGGGTTTGTCTTCTTTACTTCAGCAACACTTGCATCCTTGTCTGTTATTTGTTGGCCTCATACACAATTCACTTTGTGACTTATGTGCAATCCCTTCACTTGAGCAGTCTCTGTTAATGAGCTCCCAGAGCCTCTAGCTTGTTTACATTTTAAAAGCTGTTCATAATCAAATATACTGTATATACATTGCCTGTTTTCATTCCTTAACCTCTTTTACATGTCTGTCCTTGCATTGAGCTTTCAGACTGGGGATTATCATTTTTTTTCTCCCCCCAACTGTTGGAATGTGCCTAATATTGAGGCCAGTATTGTAAATAATAAAAGTTAAATGCCAGTATAAGAGCTTAGCTCTATATTTTCCACTGTGTGGCAGCAAAGCCCTGTCAGAATGAATGACATCTAGGCGACAGTTATTCCTTTTTTGCAGTTTTATCAAAGAGAGACAGGACACATTAAGGCAGACAGGAGTTCTGTAGCATGTTTCAGTAAGAACCATGACTTACAAAGTCAGGAAATGCAGCATTTTCAGGAAATAAAACTTTACTTGAGGTTTATTTTTAAACTTGTCTGATTTCTATTCTTTAAGTATTTTTTTTATTATTGCTGAAGCAAAATCTCTGCCTCTGTCCCTGCATAAAAATAGTTTCCATGCATTATGCTCTCATGATCTCACTCATTCTGTGCATGTCTGTGTGTGTTCACTTTTCGGGTGAAAGGTGCAACGTAGTGCAGCTGCAAAATAGTAAAATATTAGTTGTACCATTGAACTATAATTTTACAAGGGTCATTTTAAAATTAGGAATTCAGGTGAGGAGAGTTTTCTTGGTTAAATGCTGCCTGACTTGGCAAACTCCACTAGCTGAGTTCTGTTGCCACTTCTCATTTCACAGAAATAGAGCTCTGAAACCCATCAGGGATGCATCAGAACCACAGCAGACCTCCAGAATCCTGTAGGAATAGAGCATTCTCCTCCCTTGCAGCTCTTGAGAGCTCAGCTTTGGAGTAACTGATCTGTACAACATTGGGATAAATAACTGATGAATAGAAAACTTGAGTTCAGAAAAATAATAGCCTCCAATTCCTATGCATAACACTCTCCATTTAGGGGCATAGGTTGTAGCCTTGTTGCTCAAAGGACATAAGCAGACCCATAGGTTTTTTGGGTAAATCTGATATCTTTTATTAGACCAACTCAAGTTGGAAAAAAATCTTTGCAAGCTTTCGGACACAAACACCCTTTATCAGGCTGAGAAAGCATCTGCAGTTGGCTTTCTTGACTGCATACCACGATCGGCTTTCCTGCCGGCATACCAGTCTCTGACTTCTTTACTATTCATTATATCCAGGAAGAACACACACCAACTGCAGACGTTTCCTCAGCCTGACGCACGGTGTTTGTGCCCAAAAGCTTGCAAAGAATTTTTTCCAATTATGAGTTAGTCTAATAAAAGATATCATCAGCATGAATGATGCATGCCCTCACCTTTTTATAGGGGATGCACTGCCACGCTCAGGGTGTGCATGTGCACCCCCTACACATCACTCCTGGGATATCAGATTTACCCAAAGCACCTTGTCTACTCTCCATTCATGTATTTCAAAGCACTTAATAAAGGAGGGAAGCACTATTATCCTTGTGGCAGGGATAGGGAAAGTGAGGCAAGGAGCTCAGAAGTGATTTCTTCACAGCTGCCCTTCTGGGTAAAAAACAGAATAGAAATTAAGTCTGCTGTGTCCCAGCCTAGAAAACCTCTATGACTTTAAGTCAAATGTGCGGGGCTGCCAGTTAAAACAAACAAAAAAACCCCCCAAAAACCCACATCAACAAAGAAACCAAACAAAACCTCCACAAAAACACAACTATCTCTCTCTCTCTTTCTCTCTAAATGTGAGGTGGAAGTTATGAGGATGAACATAGGACCTCACAATGTCAGTTTTGGACCATGGTTTTCCTTATTAAAACTGATTTGAAGGAACAAGACAAGTACTTGGAATATCAACAGTGAAGAAATATGTAAAATAAATACTTCCCTAAGGTCACTTCACTGACATTACCAATGTTGAGAGCTCAGGTGTGAACAGGCCACCAGCTGGTGCAACCCATCTTAAGCAGTACGGAGATTTTCAAATGTACCAATGGCAGTATAGCATAAGGATGAAAATATCATTAAAAAAATTGTGTTTAATCTCATCTAATTATATTGGGTAAATGGTTAACCGCTAACATAACTTCTGCTGGGAGCTGCTTCTGGGAGGGGGGGCAGGAGGGTGCCCATATAGCAAGCCCAGCAAGACGCAGCCCAGGTGAAGCCCCACTTCAATGCCATAGCAAAGGGCAGGGGGAGTGAGCAGGGTGCCCACCCCAGGCACCAAGGTGAAGGGGCACCGACAGGCACTGCCCAGCCAGGGCAGGGCATGGGATGGAGCTGAGTGGCTCATTTGTGGGGGTGTGGAGATGGGGGGAAAAGTGGCTTCCACCACTGTGTACACATGACCCCTGCATCTGTGCATGGGGCGAGAGTGGGCTGCTGCTGCTGCAGGCTTTGCCCAGGCACCAGACTTCGTTGCTATGGCACTGCCCCACTTAGATGAGGGAGCACCTGTGAACAAGTAGCTAATTGCTTAATTGATGAGACATGAGGTGACATATTGTTTTTCCCTTTAACCTCATAAACTATGGGTACTAGCCCCCCTTCCACTCCCTCTCCTTTCTTCCTGCCTGTCCTGCCACCTTCTGGTTCCTGCTGGGGCACTGCAAGGCTTTCCTTCCCTACCAGACTACTCTGCCCTACGCTAAACAAGAACTGGTAAGGTTAACTGGTTATCACTGGGCTTAGCAGTGAAATAGTCCTTTAACCTTTCACAGCCCTAGCTGGATTCTTTTTGGGAGTTAAAGCTCACTTTTTTTGCCTTTTAAAAAATCTCAATTGGATCTCATGTGAGCACAGGCAGTAAATGTTGTGCTCAAACTCTTAGTGACTGCTTGCATACTTAAGCTACAATAAGTATCCTGTTAGCACCATGGATTGCACCCATATTACAGTATCTCGTACCTTTATACACGTGCTCATGCAGAGAGATTCTGGCTTTTTTCCACACCATACCAGAGAATGGATGTTTAGCACTGGATGTCTGATAGCTGAAGAGAGCTGTGTCAGGGCCACACTAGTGCTTGACCTGCACAAGTGCAGTTTTGATTTAGAAAAGCTGAAATTAAAATGACTCTGTGGGAGAAAGCCTCATGTAATTGTTTGGGACCTTACCTTTTTTGAAAACATGTATATGAACCAGGCCATCTTCAGTCTTTATATCCCTTGTTTTTGTATCCAGAGTATAGATTCATAGATGTTAGGGTCAGAAGGGACCTCAATAGATCATCGAGTCCGACCCCCTGCATAGGCAGGAAAGTGTGCTGGGGTCAGATGACCCCAGCCAGATGCTTATCTAACCTCCTCTTGAAGACCCCCAGGGTAGGGGATAGCACCACCTCCCTTGGGAGCCCATTCCAGATTTTGGCCGCTCTAACTATGAAGAAGTTCTTCCTAATGTCCAGTCTAAATCTGCTCTCTGCTAGCTTATGGCCATTATTTCTTGTGACCCCCAGGGGTGCCTTGGTGAGTAGAGCCTCACCAATTCCATTCTGCGCCCCCATGATTAATTTATAGGCAGCCACAAGGTCACCTTTCAACCTTCTCTTGCGGAGGCTGAAGAGGTCCAGATACTCTAGTCTCTCCTCGTACGGCGTGGCCTGCAAGCCCTTAACCATACGAGTGGCCCTTCTTTGGACCCTCTCCAGGTTATCCAGATCCCTCTTAAAGTGTGGCGCCCAAAACTGCACGCAGTATTCCAACTGCGGTCTGACCAGTGCCTGACAGAGGGGAAGTATCACCTCCTTGGTTCTGTTTGTCATGCATCTGCTGATGCACGATGAAGTGCCATTAGCTTTGCTGATGAACATGAGTTGTCAGTGTGACAAAGTCATCTTGGAGTCCACTAGGACTCGGAGATCCCTTTCTGCTTCCGTGCTGCTGAGCAGGTAGTTTCCTAGGCAGTAGGTGTGCTGGACGTTTTTCCTCCCTAGGTGCAGCACTTTGCATTTCTCCGTGTTAAATTGCATTCTGTTGTTTTCTGCCCATTTGTCCAACCTGCCTAGGTCTACCTGTAGTTGTTCCCTGCCCTCCGGTGTGTCCACTTCTCCCCACAGTTTTGTATCATCCGCAAACTTGGAGAGAGGCCACTTCACTCCTTTGTCCAAGTCACTGATGAAGACATTGAAGAGTATCAGTCCAAGGACCAAGCCCTGCGGGACCCCACTGCCCATGTCCTTCCCGGTCGACTCATAGAATATTAGGGTTGAAAATTAGGGTGGTTATCTAATCCAATTTCCTGCTCAAAGCAGGTTCATCCCCAACTAGATCATTCCAGCAAGGGCTTTGTTGAGCCAGGCCTTAACCTTCGTGGATGGAGATTGCACCACCTCTGTAGCTAATCCATTCCAGTGCTTCACCACTATCCTAGTGAGAGTTTTTCCTAATATCCAACCTAAACTTCCCTTGCTGCAACCTGAGACCATTGCTCCTTGTTCTGTCATTCATCAACACTGAGAAGAGTCTTAACTCCATCCTATTTGGAACCACCCTTCAGGTAGTTGAAGGCTACCAAATCCCTCCACAGTCTTCTCTTCTGTGGACTAAATAAGTCAAGTTCCCTCTGTCTCTCCTCAAAGTCATGTGCCCCAGCCTCCTAACTGTTTTTGTTGCCCTCTGCTGGATGCTCTCCAATTTGACTACATCTTTTCTGTAGCGGGGGCCCCATAACTGGACTCAGTACTCGAGGTGTGGTCTCACTAGTGCCAAATGGAGGGGAATAATCACTTCCCTTGACCTGTTGGCAGTGCTCTTCCTAATGTAGCCCAGTATACTGTTAACCTTCTTGGCAACAAGGGCAGACTGTTGACTCATGTCCAGCTTATTGTCCACTGAAACCTCCAAGTCCTTTTCTGCAGAGCTGCTGCTTAGCCAGTTGGTCTCAAGCCTGTAGCGGTGCATGGGATTGTTCCAGCCTAAGAGTAGGACTTTGCACTCATCTTTGTTGAACCTCATGAGATTTATTTTGGCCCAATCCTTCAATTTGTCTAGGTCACTGAATCCTAGCCCTACCCTGCAGCATATCTATTCCACCTCTCAGCTTGGTGTCATCTGCAAACTTGCTTAGGGTGCAAACCATCCCATCTTACAGATTGTTAATGAAGATATTGAACAAAACCAGCCTCAGAACTGACCCTGGGGGACTCCACTTGATACTGGCTGCCAACTAGATCTTGAGCCATTGATCCTGATGATCCAGCCAGCTTTCTGTCCACTTTATGGTTCATTCATTCAACCCATACTTCCTCAGCTTGCTTGCAAGAATGCTGTGGGAGACCGTACTGAAAGCCTTGCTGAAGTCAAGGTATATCATGTCCACTGCTTTAGTGAGCTACTAAATTTTACCACATGCATAAAATCAGTATCGCTATACACAGAGACCACTATGCGTCCAGCTGTTCAGTACAAGCATCTATAAGCTTGTGTCTACATTTTCTAAAAGTTCACCACTTTTAAATTAAAATATTGTCAGACAATTTCATTACTTGCTGATTTGTTATTAGCAGTCAGGCACAATTAATTCACAATGTACAGAAAATGGGCCAGCAGATAAAATAGCCATCATGCATTGACCAATTTCTCCCCACCATGTGAATGACAAGTCATAAACTCTTTGTAACAGGTTCCCCCCCCCCAAGATTATCAGCCAGCAGCTCCCATTTAAGTACCTTGAAGCAAAGGACAGATTTTCATAATAGCTTAGCACCTTTTAACACTTCCTGTTCTGAATAGGAGCTGCAGGTTGTTGAGTAAGTTAAGTTTACTCCAGGGATTGACAGCCCATGGGCTGAATCCAGGCTGCTAAGTAGCATTGTGCAAAACTTTGGGTGCTGATTCAATTCTCAGGAGGTTTGGCCTGATCCAGCAGCTGACTCTCTGAATCTAATCAGGAGACCAATAAAAAGGTCCTAATCGATTCAAAGCTCTCTGAATTGATTCGGAGATTGGGGCAGTCCCCACTCACTGCTGCAGGGAGCTGGACCTGGACTCCGTGCCAGAAAGTGGGGGGGTGGAGGAGGGAAGAGTAGACTATGGGGGGGGACCCCTACCAGGCCCCATCCCCTGATCCCCACCTGCTCTCCCAGCCCCTTCAATGGCTGCCACACCCTGCCCTGGTGTTCCAGCTCTTTAAAAAAAGAAAAAGAAGCCCTGCACTCACTGGCTGCTGTAGAGGCTGCCGGGGCTTCTGGGGCTCGTGGCAGAGCCCTTCCATGTAACACAGGGCAGTGGGGGGTTCAGCGGGGATTGCATCCCGGCCTGGCAGGAGCTGGGGAGTATGGGGCTTTTTTTTTTTTTTTTTTTAAAAGGTGCTGGGATGCTGGGCAGGGCAGCCATTGGCTGGGCTGGGAGAGTGGGTGGGGGTGGGGCCTGTTTGATTAGGAGATTCAGCAGCAGCTTTATCTCCGAATCGGATTCAGCCGAATTGATTTGGGACAGTGATTCGAATCACTGAATCGAATCACTGTCCCCTGAATCAGCTGAATCCAAAGCGAATACTAGCTGGTTTGCACAGGTCTACTGCCCAGCTATTTCATCTGGCCCATGGAACCAGTGGTGATTTGGTGGCAGGTTACAAGCATGTTAGTGGCAAGGAAAGCAGAGATCTGCCTTGGACCTAGTTGCATTATGTTAAACCACCATTTCTGAAAGTTTGCCAACCCCTTGTTTCAGAGCTTATACCATCAGGGTGACAACTACAGGAAACCCTCACTATTTGCGGGTTCAGCATTCGCAAATGCCAATCCTGCATCTTAAATACACTTACAGGAGCTCCATGCTTGCTGCTGCTGTGCTTATGCTCCCGCTGTCGCCAGTGCAGCCGTGACTCGCCCCACCTACCGGGGGCACTGCACTCATGAACACAGTGCCTTATTCACAGATTTCACCATTCACAGGGATCTTGAGAATGTATCCCCTGCAAATGGCAAGGGTCTCCTGTATACACTTACCTGTAAGGTGTACTGGAGTGTACAGTTTGAAGACTGCAGACACAGACAATAAAACATGCTACTGTGTTCTTTCAGGCTTGGTGCTTTATCAGTAGCCTAAGGGCACAGAGGTCTGATAGGTGGCCCTCTCTATTAATTTAAGATGAAAAGACAAAATTTCATGGAGCTTTATGTTTATTTTCCTGAATATTTATGTAGGAGATGCCTTTGAATGCACCCTTGCGTATATGTGTATGAGGATCTGTGTAAAGTGTATGAGGATCTGAAATATCTGAATCGGATTCAGCCGAATTGATTTGGGACAGTGATTCGAATCACTGAATCAAATCACTGTCCCCTGACAATGTGTGAGGATCTGAAATAATTACTGCGAGTTGTAAATATGCATTTAATGTTTTACTTTGTCTTTTTTTTTTTGGCCCTGCAGGTTCCCCAGGAAAGGCAATTAATACCTCAGCCAGCAATCAAGAAAATAAAGTAGGGGGCCAACCCAGGGCAGACAAGTCCATTGAGGGCTCAAGAGACGACCGGCCGGGAAGGAAGACTACAGAAGGACAAGTGCAAAAAGGGAGCGATGAGTCAGAGAGTGACTTTGAATCTGATCCTCCTTCTCCCAAAAGCAGTGAGGAAGAAGAACAGGAAGATGAAGAAGGTTTACAGGGGGAGCATGGAGACTTTAATGATGACAACGATACAGAACCTGAGAATTTAGGCCATAGGCCACTCCTTATGGATTCTGAGGATGAAGTAGAAGAGGAGGAAGAAGAAAAGCAGAGCTCTGATTCTGATTCTGATTGCACCAAGCAAAAACCTGTGGAAAGGATCCCTTGCAGTAAGTACAGAGAAGGGCCTGGTGATGGTGAAGACAAGCAAGTCAACATAATGCTCACTTCCTTATCTGAGCTACCAAGTACTGTGGCCAAGGTGAGCCCTGATCAAGAATTTGATGTGTTTGGTGCTGTCCCTTTCTTTGCTCTTCAACCTCAGTCTCAATCAAGAGAGAAGAATAATAAAGATTTCTCTCCTCAGACTACTTTTCCTGGCCTAGGCCAAGAGCAAGATGACTTTGATGTCTTCACCAAGGCCCCATTCAGTAAGAAGGTGACTCAACAAGATGGCCAGATTGCAGGACCTGAGACCCAGATTGCCTCTGTCTCTCCCCAAAGCGTGGATATTTTTGGCTGCACCCCATTCCAGCCTCTCCCTACCCCTAAGAGCAGTGAGAGTAAAGAGGACCTATTTGGGCTGGTCCCCTTTGATGAGATAACAGGCAGCCAGCAGCAGCAAAAAGTGAAGCAGCAGCGAAATTTACAGAAACTTTCCTCCCGTCAAAGGCGCATGAAACAAGAAGTGTCCAAAAGCAATGGGAAGCGTCACCATGGCACCCCAACGAACACCAAGAAAACGTCAAAACCCAGCTTCCGCACCCCTGAGAGAGCCCGCAGGCACAAGAAAGCTGGTCGCAGGGACTCCCAGAGCAGCAATGAGTTCCTAACGATCTCAGACTCTAAGGAAAACATAAGTGTTGGACTGACTGACAGCAAAGATCGAAGCAACCCTTTGCAAGTGGATGAGAATCTGCTGGACCCGTTTGGGGCTAAACCTTTCCACCCACCAGACTTGACGAAGCACCCCCAGCATCAAGGACTTGGTGACAACCGTGGGGACCATAACACAGTAGTGCCAGGTAGACCTAGACAGAGCTCCCTACATGGGCCTATTCACAGTAGTGATGGGCTTAAAACAGATGACTTTGGCGCAGTACCCTTTACAGAACTGGTTTTGCAGAGTGCACAGACCCAGCAGCAGCAGGCATTAGAGTTAGATCCATTTGGGGCAGCTCCATTTCCTTCCAAACAGTAATTGCTTCCAACAGATTCATTCTGATTCTCTCTCGTGCTTGTTCTCATTCTCTCCATTATTTAATGTCAGTTTTACGTAGTACAATAATTCACCCAGTTGAATTGACAGGAAAATGATTCTTTTTGTATAGTTTATTCAGACTCAGTAAGTACTCCACAACCAGCACACCCCCATCCCTTAAAATCATGAGATTTTGTATAGAGAAAAATGCAAAAAAGCCCCCCCAAAAAACACATAAGCAAAAAACAAACAAACAATAAAACAAAAACAACAAAAATCAGGAGGAGAAGCAAGTATTTCACTAGGACAATGGATTCCCAGAGCCCATGAGGAATCTGATGCAAGTAATTCAGAATCATTCTGCACTTTTGTATTGCTTTTTCACTCTGGCAGTACAAAAGAGAAAGTCATGGAGCAAGGTCTACCATAATGTGTCTAGTTGACCTAACAGAATATAGAATCTTATCTTCAAATCATTGACTATCTCTGAATCCAGAATAGATCTAGGAACCTGTATGTGCTGGGACCCATATTGATCTGCTGGAAGTTTTGGAGTCTGTTCTTGCCAAGTGAAAACTACCTTTCCTGATCCTAAGAGAAAAAGAAAAAAAGCCAACTCCTTAAAGGAGTATGGTGGTGGCTTGAACTAATGCAGCTCTGTGCACAACTAGGGACGAAAGGCAGAATTTTTTTTTTTGTGCCTAAATGTTTTAATTTTTTTACAGTAAGTGCCATTAATGTAAAATAGTGAACTGGAAGCCTAGAGTAAAAATTAAAGATACAGAGAATATATTGGTTTGCTAGGTAAAAGCGTGAATGTAGGGAAACAAGATAGCAGGGATACGGGCAGCATTTGCAGCACTTTGAAGACTGCGCTGGAGAAGAGGAACTTGTTGACCTGGGTGAACTATCTGGCACAGCAGGAATACATCATATCATTGGTAGAATTGACAGTGAATGCAAAAAATGCAAAGATGACCATAGGTTTTATTCAATTATGCATTAGAGTTCCTGTCTGAAAGTACCTTTTTTTCCTCTTGCATTTTTATTCCAAAAGAACTCTGTATTCCTTACAAATTATGTTTTTTAAACAAATAATAATTCTATGAATTGACTGTCACCTAATATTCTTTAAGTTCTGACAAATCTATTATTGTAATATAGTGTATTTTATAAGAAAGTTTCTGCTAACTGCACTGAGATACAATGAAATAACATCCTGAAACCAGACAATTCCATAGAAGCAGAAAGCAGCAAGTAGCTTGCAGATGCTGATTACTACTCTACCAGTAAACTGCATTTCACACCACAAAGCCTTACTGGCAGGACACACAGCCTGCTTACAAAGTACCTCTGAGCCAATTGGTGCATGAGACATTGCTAAAAGCTTACAGTCCACAGTGTGTCATCAGATGATGGGATGGTAATATAAATTTACTGGTTAAAGCACGATTTGGTTACCTTTGTTAAGCAAAAAGAAAAGTATTTTCTTTATAAAGGCCTGGTTCTCCAGTGTCCTGCACCTTGGGCATAGTTATTTAACACCAATTGTGAAGTGAGTGAAAAATCAGAATAGTGGATTGTGACATTCTTTTTGTATTCATTTTTAACAGTGTTGATGACTAGACATGGTAGAAGGAATTGGGCCCTGGGTATTTCAGCATTGTTTTTTGCTCTGAACATAGATATTTTGCAAAAAAGCCTAATTTTTTTTTACCACATGAGGGGCATGGATGATTGAAGTTTATGTATAGATGCAGTGGCTGTTCCATCATTTACTGTAGATGATAAACAAATTATCTAGATTTATGCCTTTTTTTCTGTGTTTTATTAACAGAAGTAAGGTTAAATTAGATACAGACTTCTCCAAAGATTTTGCAGAGAGGTTTGGATCTCATTAAGAAAAACAACTTTAAAACAAGTCATTGCTCTCTTTTGGGAGCTTTAAGTTTTATTGCACAATGGTTCGTTGGAATGAGTGAAAGCCACTGATAAGGAAAATGTTCAGATCTTCCCTGGTCTAAAATTTGGGAAAAAGGATGAAACACAAACATGAATCTTTATTCCACTATCTTCTCATTTCCTTTATTGTGGCAAAATAGATGGAATTCAAATACAGAGACTTGTTCAGTTAGGGATGTTCTGCTTAAAATGTTTAGCTTTGAAGACCTGGACAGACATGATTAAACTTGTATTGAATAGTTTTCTTTTAGGGTTTTCCCCCTATTATTCTCTCCTTCTCTTGTGCCAAAGGCTTTAAGAAGCAAACATGATGTTTGCAGGGTGATTCCCCGCCCCCCCCCAACTCAGGTTAACTGTGATTTTTTTTTTTTTTTTTTTTTTTTTTTTT
>NW_017729023.1:2493632-2579244 GCF_001723915.1 Gavialis gangeticus | reverse complement strand
TTTTTTTTTTTTTTTTTTTTTTTTTTTTTTAATCAACTGCTTTCTAATTGCTTTCAAATATTTCTTTATCCAAATTGTACTTGCCTGCTTAATGAATTTCTAGAAAAGGTTAATTCCAAAAATGAACAGAGACCAGATTTCTCATTAAAATAAATCCAGGAACATAGACTGGAAAATTATAGTAGGTGAGGCCTAGAACAATAAGTTCATTGTTTCCATTTGCATAAAATGATCTTAAGGGTTGGCCAAGCATTTGTGTGCAATTCCTGAACTTCCTTTTTTTTTTTTTTCCTTTGCTCTTTGGCCACATCTACACGTGATGCTCACTGTGCAGTAACCCAAGACTACTGCACAGTAGTGCTGCATTGCTTCTGCCATGCAGTGCTACTAAATAGTAGTCTCAGGCTACTGCACAGTCCGTGTCTCATGTAGACATGGCCTTTGATACCTTACGTGGGAATTTTATTTCTGAATTTAACAGTCCACACAAACAAGGTGGTGTTTGGATCTGCTTCCTCTACAGTAAAAGGTGGTTTGCTGCCTTTATTTCAGTGGGAGGACCACTGGCCCCCCAAAAGGGAGGACAGACAACCTGTGAACATTGTCACCCCATGTGGATTTTTCTGTTAAGACACTTACCCTACAATGTGGTCATGGTTGAAGAATATTAAATATTTCCTCCTTTCTTTCATCTCCTTGGTTTCTGAACTGCTTTCAGCAGTTACTAGAAGGTTAAATTAGATTAATCAAGGGTAGATTAAACCAATCATAAAATGAAGCTCAAGAACAAACAACTGAGGGAGATGAAAAGTACTGTAAAACCACGTAATTCCAAAATTGACACACTTCTGTGGCCACTCACTGCTTCTGGCTACCAGTCTTTCCTTCCTAATGGCCTTAATAAACTTGGCTTTATGAATTCTATTTATACAAGTGTTTTGCATAAATGCCTTATTTTTAATATGTTTCTGTAGTTAGATTTTTTTTTTTCATTGAACAGAGATTATATTAGCATGCCTCACAAAACCGGCTTGGCCTAGTTTGTTGTGTGGTACAGTTGGGATGGGACGATACTGAGCTTAAGTTTAATTTCCATTAAGATCAATTATTTAATAGAAACAAAGCAACTGGTATCATTGGGGAAAATAACATACCTTTTACCTGTACTGTGTGTGTGCGCGTGTGTACGTACATTTTGAAATGGGTGGTAACATGACCTTTCCTGAAATCCCAAGACCATGCTCTGTTAAGTTTGTTCTACTGCCCCATGAGACAACAGCAGCCAGGTAAGGGACTGTCAGAATTCCCCATCCCTCCCTTCTACCCTTCACCAACAGGGAATAGAAGTTAATGGCTAATGCTTTCTTTGGTGCAGAAAAGGCAGCAGGGCAAATCTTTAAATATTGGCCACTAGCTGATTTTCCAAGATATACATCCTGTCAGAAGGTACTAATAAGCCCTTCAGGGCTAAGGGCAAGAGTCACTGAAAAAAATAAGTCTAGCATCTCTGGAAATTCCAAAACAAGAGATTTGAGAAATCTGCTTTGCCTTCCCAATACAGGAGCTGGACTTATTTCAGTGAGTCCTGTCCTCAAATAAATCCCTTTTTGTTGTTTAGGTGTTAGTAAGATGAGATACCTACTGTGAAAATAAGTTGATATATTTACTACTGTGAGAATAACAAAATAGAGTTTATCGGGAGATTTTTGTACTATGTTGTGTATTTTTATATATATTAAATACATATGTAAATATACACATGCACGCACACATCACATATATCTCTTGGAGTTAATGTGATTTTTAAAAATATATAATTGCAGCCACAATCATTTTCATTGTGACTGAAGAATGAATCTGAAGAAAAGCCACTAAGAGTGATAGGGGGAGATAAAGCATGCAAGAGGGTGGCTGCTCAGTTATTTTTCTACCGTGCTTTTTTTTTTTTTTTTAAGGAATATTCAATAAATGTGTGTTTAGCTAAGTTTGTGTGACTAATGGGTCACCTGCTAGTAAATAGCATACAAGCTATTTTTAAATTGCTGGCATACAGCTTTAAGTGCACTTTCCTGAATTACACTTCCATTTCTTGTTAGACTTGAAGTTTCTAAAGCTTTTTTTTTGTGTACCACTAAACAGAGAACTTTAACTTTTCTGTGAAATTGATGTACGTCATAAAATACTTGCAGTTGTTATTAAAAAAAATAAAGATGACACAGTGACTGTGCAGACCTCAAGCATCTGATTGTGTAGTATTTACAGGAACCATTGTGAGCTAATCTTTATTTTCTTCATTTAATCACTAATTGAGTTTGGCTACATGTTGCCTGTTCACTGCTACAGACTGGATTTCTGGCCCTGTTTTGCTTGATTTGTTTTCTTATCTGCTGCTTAATAATCTGCTTTCTTTAATGTAATAATGCCCAGTGGATTATATTCTTTACCTATTCCATTAATGCAGCCGTTTCTTTGCTGCTTTTTAAAGATTTTCAAATGTGAACAGAGGGAAGTTGAATGTTGTCCTTTTTTCATTATGCAGTCCAAATGCTAAGTTCAGTGTCTAATGCAGCCTCTACAGATTTTGCTTAGCAACTGATTTTTTTTAACATTCTCTCCTGACTCATTAGTTTTATCCTATATGCTAAAACTTCAAAGCAGGAATTGGTAAGATTATTGCTTTACTGACATCTGATGATATTCATATGCAAACCAAATGCATAGTAAAACAGTAAAAATAGTAAGAAAATGAAAAAAAGCAAAACTAGTAATAGGTGATGAATATCCATTTATTAATATCTGAATATCTGAAGTATCCTGTCTTTTGGCTATAACTCAGTTCAGAGCCTGCAGGAGCAGGCAGCAAAAGCCAGAGAGAGGGAGACTAGTTGCTGGTGCAGCATCTGGTAGCTGGGCAGGTAACT
This sequence comes from Gavialis gangeticus, assembly GCF_001723915.1. Lineage (NCBI taxonomy): Eukaryota > Metazoa > Chordata > Crocodylia > Gavialidae > Gavialis > Gavialis gangeticus. The sequence goes on along the minus strand of NW_017729023.1, from coordinate 2,576,323 downwards.
GGGGGCCACAACTTAACCTCTCTGAGGCTGTCCAGTTGGACAGCCCTCTTGGAATATGAAGACATGAACTTATTGTATAGAGTTAAAAGTACTTACTGTGCATCGGTTGAGCTGTGGTAATTCTGTGTGTCCACTCTATACCACACTAAGTAGAAGCTAAACAGTACTTTAAAAGTTGTTTTTTTAATTTGGGGGTAAACTATCCTGGTTTAGTTTCCACTTAACTGCAGAAGAGAGCAGATTTATGCATTATTGTGCATCTGGTGATCCATGGTAAGTCGCTTCCTTTCTTTTTGCCCCTTCCCCCCGTTTTGAACTCTTACAAAAATTTTGTCCATTTGCTCAATCTCAGAAAATATATATACGTGTATAGAAAAAACCTTGATAGGTAATGGAATAGTTTAACATTAATTCAACTTGCTTGAGTGAGCTAACATCAGTGGTTGGCTATTCATGGTCTTGTATTAAACTGCTGGTACCATCATTGACACTCAACACGTGATCCAAGTGACTGAGCTTTGAAAGCCTTTCAGTAGGTGCTGTCAGTTAAATGTTTAAGACAGGTTGGGACTGGGTGGGGAGGGGAGAGAAAGGTGGGTAGTTGCTTTGTTGCCTGTTATGTCTCTAGAGAATTTCTGTCTTTAAATTTGGCTTCTGCAACCACTAACAATCATACACTGAACATAGGCATGTAAGAAAGTTGAAAGCAAGCATACAAGCAGATGCTATTGCTTTTTTATGAATTGAGAAGCGTTTCAAAACTAGAGAAAATTATAAATGGGCATTTTTACTGTTTCAAGGGACAATTGCTTGTTTATGCTGAACAGATTGTTTTCATCTCCTGAACCATGTAAGTGCATGGATCATATTGGTCATGAAGGAAGTATCTTTATTAAAGAAGGTAAGAAACACAAAAACTGAATTGTGTGCGCTCCCGCTGAACTGCATTATGTTGGAATGTCTTTCTTGGCTGTGGTGTTCTCCTTCCTTCTTATTAAGAACATACTCAAAGTTTCTTAGATAAGCTTAAAGGCCTCTTCTTTGTATCTAAAACAATGATAAAGCCTGTTAAAGCTGCCCCTTATCTTGAATTGTAGTAATTTAGCATACCTTTAGTAGTGGAAGAAAGATTTCTGGAAGGAGATAGAAGATTGTTGAAGTGTAAGAAACATTTGTTTTTATAGTTTACCTTCACTGTCAGCAATAATGATCTTATCATGACCTGAATGGGAAAATGTATTCCCAGATTAAATTGGCAACTTAAAGACTGGAGAGCTACAAGTTTGATAATAGTTTTGACATGAACAGTGGTGATACTGAGCACATCTACACAAATTGCTAAAAGCGCAGTAGACTAATTCTCTGCATTAGCATGTCAGGGCAAAAGCTATGCTAATGCACTAATGCACAGTAGAACTGGTCTGCTGCACATTAGTGTCACATAAAAGGTGTGTGCTAGCACTACTGTGCAGTAGCAACAATTATGTTACATTAATGCATGTGTAGATGTGGCTATTGACAATGAAATGTGCTTACACCTCAGACAGTCCCAATTATGTATCCCAAGGTTCTTAAAAGCTTCTCAGGCATCATCTGGGATGCAGCCTGCCTCTAGTTTGACCTACTTCTTAATGTGATAAGATTGTCATGCAGTCAACATTTTCTATGAGTTTGGCCCTTTTTCCAGCTCTTTTGAATTGTTTGAGTAGTTGGATGTCTCCAGCGAAGCTGAGACTGGAAGTAAAAAGTTATTTTCTTTCTATGTCAGATTTCCATGCCTCCCCTCTCCCATCCCCACTAGTTCACTTCAGTTGTGGTTCATTTACCTTTGCTCATTCTAAGACATTTAGGAATTGGAGGTGGGAAAGGAAGAAAGGTTTTCATCTTAAGTGGAACTAAAATCTGAAGTTTGTGGGTTTTTTCCACAGGCTACATAAATTCAAAATTGCCAGAGCTCTTATGGTGTAAAGAAGGGTTTGTCTTCTATAGCCCAAACTGGACTCTAATGCAGCAGTGAAACTGAGTTCATCCACATTTTCCAGTACACAGTGGCAGTGAAAATGAAGTTTTCAATTAAATGAACAATAAGACTAACAATGCCTTTAAAACGGTAGCCCTGCCCTTCACTTTGATATTAAATGTTAGCTGCATCTTAAGAAAAATTCTCATAGTGGCATGTCCCAGGTGCTTCACATAGGTTGGTAGGAAAGGTGCACGATTTCACTGGAATAACACCACTGACACATGTGCAGAGCCCCAGAACAACGAATCATGCTGATCCCCAAGTACATGTTCAGTAAATCAAAATTTATTTACAGAGCAGGTATTTACATAAAACATTTGTCATGCAAATCACCTTGATACATTGCACTCAACGTAATGAACACAACTTTGCAATGAGTTTCCTTATCCAGTGACTGAAAATTGTTAAATAGATACTGAGTTTAGTTTGCTAGGTTATTTAAAAAAAATAAAGATAGCTCAATATGCAGTCAGTAAGACAAACAGTTACAGATAATTTTAAATGTTATTGTTTAGGAGACATTTGAGACAGGCTCTCTTACTTACACATTTCTAGTCTAGTCAGGCTTCAGTAGTAGTTATTAGTGCACTTTGAACTTGTTTGGCTGACAAGTTAAAAGAAGTCATGTTCACATTAAAAGGCTTGGGAGGTAATTTGTCAGCATTATGCTTTAATACTAACTGAACCAGCTTGCACCTAACTTCTTTTGGAACTCAACAGTTAATGCTGCATGGTTAGACTTTATACAGTCTATGTTCATCACTACTTATTTCACAATAAATATATACACAACATGCCAGTGTTAGAGCATCTAGTATCCTCTAGCACAAGCATGCGCAAGTGTTCAACGTTCTTACAGTAGAGCCATATCCCCTGTAATACATTACCCCTTCATCTACAGCATATCCACTACCAAAAATCATCTCTGAAATTCTGAGATGCTTCTTCCTTCAATGTCTATTAGTAATTTTCTGGTAAAATGTGTTTTAAAAGTATGCTTTGGTACCTGGCACTAGGAGCAAGATAGAACAATTAAGGATTCTTCTTCCCTCCCCCACCATATTGATGAGAGTAAGATACAGAAAAGGCAAAGGAGAGGTTACCTGGGGGGAGTGGAGGCATGTGGACATGCAAACTAGGTAATCTGTTCTCTCTTTTTGGCTCACCTTAGTAAGACAGCTTGTTTACTTCAAGGCCACAATTAGTGTAATTTAGATCTGCTCCTTTGGGATGACCCAAAAATCTTGTCTACATACTTCAACACTTGCAAAGGCCATGCTTCAGAGACTGCATGATGCTAGACTGTCATTCCCAAAGAAAGATCTTCATTATATTAATGAAAACAGCTCTGTTTCCTATACTCTTCACACTGAAGTAGCTACTTGGAAGATGTAACTACAACCATGCTTCCCTGACACCACACAGGTCAATCCCATGTCCTAATGAGGTTGGATTACTACAGAATTGTAGTCAGGTCCATTAACTTTAAAGTGAACAATACCATTCTAGCTTCTGTTCATCACATTAATAGTAGCTTTTTTTTTTTTTTTTGGGGGGGGGGGGGGGGGGGAAAAATGAACCATAAACCCAAGCAATTACTTACACAAATTGTTTCAGTCTTTCATTATGAATCAAAAACAAATTTACAATCCAGTTTTAGAGACCCGTCTACATTCAAGGCTATATAATAAGAACAATCGAAAGAATTTTCAATCCCCACAAGAGAACAAAACCATTAACTAACACATTAAAAACCATTTAAATTATCATGTTGGCAATTAGATAGATATCCAGAGACTTTCCAGAATGATCTGGATATTTGTTTTAATTCTGATATGCCAAGGCAAAATAAATCTTTAAAAACTGCAGTTTTAAAAATCAGTTTTCCAACTGGCAAATAGAAGGCAAACAATAAGTCATCTTTTATTACTATCTATAGAAAACTTTTGGCAACAGAAAAGTGTTTCAATAAAATGAGCACTACAAGCAATGTGTTGTATTTCTCCATATTAAAACCACAACACATTATTTTGCTGTTAACTTCCACATTATTAAGTATTTGGATTATTAGTACTAGTGAAGCATAGGGCCAACTTCTGCTCTAAACTCATACAGGACATTTTTTAAATGTGTTGCTACAAAGTCTACAAACTACAAGGCCCACAAGAATTTAATTAAATTGAGTCCAATTTGCCAGATATTTCATTCAGAATACTTCAGGGTAAAGTTTTCAAAACCATCCAGGGTCATTTGGGTGCCTGAAAGGAACTTGGGAACTCAGTGAACAAATTAACAACGTTGTCCATTTCAGAAGTAATTTTAGATTAGCGATAGAGAATTCACAGTAGATAACAGCACCCCTTCTGCTCTTTCACAAAGAAAAAAAATGAAAGCTTTTAAAAGATGCAAGAATCCACTAAATTCATATTTAAATATTACAATAGCAAAAATCAAAGCAATAACTAAGCAAACAGTATGCTATAGTGTATGGAACTGAAAACGTCCAAAATGAGGTCTCAAGAAGCAATGTATAACAAGAGCTTTAAAATCATGCTGAGGACAGGTTTCTTCAATTTCAGACTTTAGTAAAGTGTAAAATGATGTTTATATCAATGTGAGAGTTGTCTGATGTCCATCAAGAGTGTACGTTGCTGTCATTCATATTCTACCAATTAGAAAAGGGGATGTAATGATCCATATGTTGGTTTGTGAATCCCAGTTTCATTGTTTAATTGTAGGAAGACCTGTACTGTTCTTATGTACATTCTGCAGCATAGCACAATCATTGGAGTGAAAATTCATCTGTCAGAGACCTAAGCAATGGTAGTCTTAAATTTCAGTTCACATGCCATCCCCACAGGTGGAAATGCAGTCCAGAAGTGAATGAAAAACAACTGCCTCAGTGCACAACTTCAGGACTCAGCAAGCAACTAAGACCCAGACATTCAGTCAGAACGCTTGTGGCAGGAAAACAGCCCTGAAAGACAGTGGAAGACAGGTTGTCAGAGGACACATACCAGAATGTCATTATTTTCTACCACTTTTTAAAAAATGGACAAATATTGGGTAGCACAAGAAATTAAAAAAACCCCAAGTAACCAAAAAGTGTGCACTAAAATCAACAAGATCACTAGGGAGTAAAGTGTTACTCAACAGAAGAAGTAAGGATGGCAAGATTTGGTTCCTCATTAAATCCCTGACAGACAGTATATAAGGAACACTGGAAGAAGCACATGCCAAAGAAAGTACCTTTACATCTACCAGTGGAGCATGGGATTGTACGAGTTGAAGGACAAAAAGTACAAACCCAGTGCAATGTCACTTACATAAGCTATTACCACACAAGGTAAAAACATTACAGAAGACTATATGAATTTATCCTCATGTCCAAAAGGACAATAAGATTGTTTTCTGTTTATAGTGTTCACTTGCTTGCAATATATTTTTCAAAGCTTTTAAATATAGTGCCATTTTTGAAAGATGTTGATTTTTTTTTTTCCTGTGCTTTTACTAGAGATTAATTTAACCTGGTTATCTTTTGCTTCCTTGCAACATCACCAAAGTCATATAATGCTAAAGCAGTGATTTTTAACCTTTTCAGACTGAAGGCATCTATCGTTAGACACAAGGCACCCTTCAAAGCGACAGTTCTTAGTGTTCACTTTTTTTTTTTTTACAAGAAATTAAAAAGAAAATAAAAAAAACCTAAGTAACCAAAAAGTGTCTGCACTAAAATCAACAGGGATCACTAGGGAGTAAAGTACTACAGCATTTTTGTTGCAAAAAAAAAATCAGAAAACAACAGTCAGAATGTTCTTAGTGTTGTGGATTCATATTTGCAAACTCTGGGTTTATCTTGTGAATCGTGTTTGTACACCTAGCAGTGCTAATACTATGCAGCACACCAGGGCACCCTTGAAAAGATCGAGGCATCCTATAGCGCTCCAGCACCCTCACTAAGAATCACTGGGCTAAAGTGTGTCTGCATCTTGTGTAGTACCATCAGTAAGCAAAGACACCATGTATTGTTTTTAAGAGGACAGAGAATTGTTTTTTAAACTACAACACAAGTTTTGGAGAGTAAAAAGAAAAGAGTTTAGTGATCAAAATAGAGTACCCCAATATGTTAACAGCAAATGAAGACCTGACACAGAAATGCTTTGATAAAAGAATACTAAATAATTGGAATTAAAAAAAAAAAGTCATTAGAATTTGAAGAACATGGATTGTTTATTCAAATGCTAACTATTCATCTCTGAGGCTACTTGTCTGGTAGGTTAGAAATAAGTAAGTACTGGATACTAGGCCTGTGCAAAGCAGCTGGTATTCGCGTCGTATTTGGAATCACTGTCCCAAATCAATTTGGCCAAATCTCCAAATCACGCAGGCTCATCTCCCAGCCTGACAATGACTGCCCCACCAGCCCCAGCTCTGGCCCTTTACGGAACTCCCCTTGTTTTTTATTAGGTTCCCTCCCCCCACTTAAAGTGCTGGAGCTGGGGCAAGCAGGGCAACCATGGAGGGTGGAGAAAGGGGCTCATAGCAGAGCCCCCCCATGCAGTGCGGGGTAGCAGGGATCACCCTCCTCCTGTCCAGCAGCACTCTGTGACTGGGGGCTTTTTTTTTTTTAAAAGCACTGGAAGCTGGGGTGAGCACAGCAACCATGGGTGGGCTGGGGGAGCAGGTGGGCACAGACAAGAGATGGGGCTTGGCAGGGGTCACCCCATGGTCCCTTCCCCCCACCCTCTACTTACCAGCTCGAAGTCCAGCTCCAGCTCCCTGCTGCAGTAGGTGGGGGCTGCCCGAATTATCAAAGCTCTCCAAAGATTCAGAGAGTTTCAAATTGATTTGGACCTTTTTATTGGTCACCTGATTCAATTCAGATTTGGTCACCGAATCTCCTCCAAATCAAATCAACACCTAAAGCTTCACACAGCCCTACTGGATACTACTTTCATTAAAAGTATAGCTTAAATGTTCACTCTGAGAAACCTGCAAGACTTCTCATTATCAGACTGTAAATCCATTTTGGGATCCAATTAGCTCTAGAATTTTGCCTGGAGTATTTTTTTTCTCACTTGATACAGGGCTCAATTTCTTTACAAGTGGAAGATAAAGAGCTTGAATGGTACTAAATAGTGCTGCTACTCTGTTCTAGAGCATTAATAAAGATAAGGAAAGAAAGTCAAACTGAACTTTAAAACAAAAACGAATTCAGCCCCATGCCCCACTAAACTGTTCTTTTACGCTTCTACACATCCAAGACTGTCTTACCTTCATTCACAAATGTGCAGGATGATCAGGACAGGGCTTGTTGTGCCTGTATTGCATGATATATACTGTAGATTGATGCCACCAGTACAACATTAGTACTGCAAGGATATGCCATACCTGGTGACTAGAGCCGAGGTAGTTTAATTGTCCTGTTGGAAAAAACAAAGACAGTCATACTATTCATCATAATTAGTGCAGTCACAAGTCTACCCTGAGGGTTGGAGTCCTTTTATGAGTCCCATCTGACAAATGGCCATGAACTGAGGGGTTCTAGAGACCTCTGGACCAGACTTAAGGGGGAAAACATATTTAAATGCATTAAGCATGTGCTCAGATTAGGTATCTATAGGCACATGTGATCACTCAGGCAGCCAAAAGTTCAACTAAACTAGCATTTTAAGCTATGGGTGCAACACTCTTGTGCAAACATAATCAAAACATCCAAGTTCTGTTCAAACTTAAGAGTCTATCAGGTTAGCTTGGTTAAAGTATACCGGTTCTTAGACTGGTAGGCAAAGAGTGGCCAGAATCACATACAACCACCTTTTATTTCTTGTCTGAATAACTAGATACCCATTTACAGCTGGGCTGAAGTTCAAAGCAGGGCCCCAGCTGATACCTCCAGAGCCATGACTGCTATGCCACCTTGATCCTAGACAGTGCAGCAGGCAACACACTTATGCCTGGAGTTTGCATTAGGGCAGCTGCATGGGTGTCTAGATGCACGTTTCACACAGGCACGCTGGGTACTTAAGCATACATAATATATATAAACAAAGGAACACATCTAACTGGAACAAGTGGCCAGTTAATAGCTAGTAAAGTTCTGAAGTAAATTAACTGAACCCCAGTGCCCTATCTCAAAGACTACAGAAAATAGGTGTAAGCTCACTTGCTGAAACCCCAAAAGAACAAGATGTTCCTTTCATTACCTTTAAAGGAAGGTTGACCAGATGCTAAAACTGAATACAATACTGCACAAGCAAACTATCACTAATATAATTAAAGCAGCATTTTCCAAGGCTGCATCTCTTCATTGCAAGCCATTTTAAGTCTCTATATATCACAATCTTCTGCTCCTTTATAATATACCGTTGCAATAAATGCCACGTGTTTTCTTGAAATGAACTGATATACCACCTCATATTTTGTACCAAGATCTTGTATGTGCATTTATATTTTGGAAAGAAAAGGAACCCCAGTAAAAATCCTTAATGCTACATTATCTTCCCTTAAATCAAAGTCTACAAGACACTCCACACTGAATAGGCAGTTGATGTGTTGTGAACACTGCTTGTTAGCACAATCAGCCTCCTGCTACCTTGTGCTCCTTTCTTTCTATTTGCTTTAGCCCATTGTTTCTTGTTACATACATGGACTGGAGACTTTTTGGGACAGGGACCTTTTCTCCCCCATTTATTTCTGTACAATACTTAACCGAACTCCTGATTGGACACTGAGGGGCTCTTTAAAGCACCTCCAACCCCTAGAGCTCACTTAGTGGCCTTCAGGAGCCACTTTAATTAAGGTGCCCGCAGCGTTTTATGTATTTAGCATCCTCTGCTTCAAAATGGCAGTGGGGGGCGCTTTAACTAAAGCTTTTTTAAATGAGCATGCTCCAGCAGACTCAATTAATCAAGTCTGCTCCTACGTGCTGTAATTACAGCGCGTCGGAGCAGGCATCCCACATGTCAACAGGCACCCTGAGCTGCAATACAGTGCAAATGGGTTTCTTCTGGCTGCAGTTTGACACACTTTGATCTATGATCTGAGACGCTAATGCACATTAATCTGTTGACTAAGTCACTACGGCTTAGTGCCAACTTCTTGGAAAAATTCTACAATCCACAGCAACAAAAAGATACACAGTACTTTAGTAAAGGTTCCTAAATGTACAATCACAGATCTAGGTAATTACAATTCCCATCTCAGGAGAAAAGTGACAGTAGGCTCAGTGAGAGATGTGTGAATTCACCAATTTGGGGGGGCAGGAGGGAATCCAGTTTGGGAACTAGGGTTTTCCAAAGAGCCTGTAACAGGATCCCAAGTCTCGTTTCATTTTGCTGCATTTGCTTGAAAAATGTAAATAATAAGTTAGAAGCATCTACGAAGTTATATAATGTACAAATACACAACAAGCTTCCTTTTCCTTCACAAAATACAGCAAGGATTCCCTAGGACACCTGAAGAAAGCTTAACCACATAAGAACAAACAAGAAAATGATATTCATACCTGGGAAGTACCTTTCTGGAACTTTGGAAATATAGAAGAGAAAAGCTACTGCAGCAATCAAGTACATCACAATTACACGTGGAGCAAACTCCTATGAAGAAAATGAAGTTTGACTCTTTATTATTAAATATTATGAAGTAAAAGCTAATGGTCTGTCCAGTGAGAGCACTGCATACTTTGCAAGGATAAGAGTTTGAAGCTTATAACCTGATTATTTACATGAATATTGAATAAATTTCAAATTTGTTGCAGATACCAAAGCCTGGAACAGAAGATATTATCTAAATTTAGTCCCCTTTTTGTTCTTGAAAATAAACCCCATCTTGTTTTCACTGTGCCACTGGTAAGAAATTGCATGAGAAGAAATTACATCTTTTGACAGTACATTCACCCTGCACACCAGATGAGATTTCCTTGTGCACATCTCTCCATCTTTAACTAAAAGAATTATTTCCTGTGGAATAAGAATACATTTAAAATTCTTGAGTAACAAATACACGTAAAATCTGCCAGTGTTACAGAAGTTCCTTTTCCAGCTTGAACGACAGTAACCGTTGGTGGGAAAAGGTATTGCTAAATCTATGTAGGATCTTTGACCATATGAGGCATAATATAAAACACTTGATTTCACAAGGCTGTTGAACACCAGATGTTAAAAAGGAATTAAAACTGTTCAATGGAAAGCAGCACACATTAGGTGGTGTTAAAGCCTGCTGTCCAAAAGAGGTTTTCTTTCCCTATTTTTTGAGATACAGGGGAACAAGCCCAGTGCTGAGCTACAGCATGTTTATAGGCAGGCAAAAAAACTAAATTAAAGTGTATCACCTAGTTCAGTGATTCTCAAACGACGTTGTGAGATCATTTTAAGGGTGTTGCAAGTGCTCTGCAATATTAGCACTGTTGCATGTACAAACACCTACACGATTCACAAGAGAAACCCAGTTTTCAATTAGTAATCCATAGCATCAAAAATATTCTGCCCTGTTGTGGCCAGAGTTCTTTGCAACAGAAGAATTGCTCTTTTTTTTTTTTTTTTTTTGACTACAGAAAAATAAGTGAAAGCTATTTTGTGAGTGGTGCTTTGAGTCTAAAAAGGTTCAGAACCACTGATCTAGTTCTGAGCAATAATCAGCACAGGCCTTGTCCAATGTCCACTAATGCCAATAAAAGCCATTCCACCAATTTCAATAGGCTCTGGATCGAGCTAAATCATCACTCCTAGACAGCACTCAGATGCTATGGCTCCATTATAAACACCTACACAGACATGCATCACCTACTGTGGAAAGTCGAATCTATTTCACTTATGACAGGTTCTTCTCATTATATTTCATTATACATCTTCAAATCCACATTTCCACCCCGAAGACAGGCATTTCCCCCTATCTTATACCCTGAATGACTTTTCAGATTATTTCCCTGCTCTGGTTAGATCTGTTAACATTAAGTAAGTTAACAAGACAAATAATTCTAGGTTGCTAAAAGGCTATGTAATGAGTATTTATATATAGGCAAATTTCTGGCTTTGCTGCAAGCCCCAAGTAAAAGGATATAGACTTGAGGTGCACTCATACATTGGTTTGATATCAGATCAGCACTGATATAAAGGAAACTGACTAGATCAGAAAATCAGCCTGATACATCGCCACTAGTTGCCCCGAGGGAACCAGATGTTCACACCATGTGTGGATACAGCCCCTAGTTTTATTTTCTGAATCATGTTTGTACACACAACACTGCCAACACTGTGTTGCCCCCCTGGGCACCCTTGAAAGGATCTCAAGGCACCCCAGGGTACTGTGGTACCATGGTTGAGAATCACTGCTCTCAGCTAAAGCAGTTGCACACACCCTTGCTCAAGTAACACACATACGTATATATCAAGATATGCATACACACACAGTGCATTTAATATATATGTGTGTGGGTTTAACAAGGAGCACCGCAAATCTATGTTATATGCATATAATATATGTATGCTCTGCAGACGTATACATAACAGTAACATTTATACCTAATAGATGTTTTCCCTTTGCGCGCAGGTTTCAAAGACACATTCACACATTTTCTATTTTTGTTGCAAGGAGCTACTCGATTTTTAATCATGTTAAAAAAGTGGTAGGAGACAAGTCAGAACCAAACTGAAGAACTTTGCGGACTTCTCTGCTTACCTGCACAATAGATGCACCAACCCCACCATTGAGCCAAACCCAGTGGATGGTAGGAATGATTCCATATCCAGACACAGAACAGAAGATGACAGAGCGCAGTCGATGCCACTGTTGTGTGAGGTAACTGGGATGAATCTGAGCAAAGAACACTGCTAGGATCATCGCCAGCACAGTGATTAAATATACCTGCCGCCAATACTGGGAAAGAAAAGGAGAGAAGTCCATAATGTTTTCCTTCTTTGGTCACGTGTAAATATAATTAGTATTCTTGACAGCAAGTCATCCAGATTCCGTGGGATGATTTGCCTTCTCTATACTTCCCTGTTTTCTTCCTCATACTTTTCATCCTAAAGAAGTTTCTTCATAAGCTCCCAGGTTGCTAAAATGAGTTGTACTTCTTCCTCAACTAGTCTGGCAACTTAAATCTGTTTCTGCTTATGCATCCAGATACTTGACAAATATTTAAATTACCAAGCCAGTAAGATCAAAGTTGCAAAAGCCTACATGTAAAGATTTTGGCAGGACCTACTTCTACCTCCTCTGTACAAAAATACATGGACGTGCAACCAAAAGTAAGCAATTCATGACAGGTCACTTGCATGCCACAAGGCAGTCATTTTCTCTACTACAAAAACTTCTGATTGTGCATAAATGATCTGTTTTGTACATAAATTGGAAATCAAACTAGCCCCTCATCTCCTAAACTTTTCAGCTGTTCCTCTTTCTCTTCTTTGTCTCACCCAACCCTTTTCTATCTCCCATATTCCCAAACTTATTCAGTTCTTAACGATTTCTGGATCTTTGCCTGTCCCAAACTACTGGTTCCTCTCAACACATGATTTTAATGTTGCCTGATAAGTTGCATAAAACTAGTATCTTTGGTATTTAGGTGTTTTTCTGGCTGCTCCCCCAACGCCAAAACTTATTTCCAACAAGAACCAGCAGTCTAGGATGGGTATGAAAGCAACCTTATCTCTGCCAAATTTAAGCCAATCAGTAGGTCCAAGCAGCACAAATCATACTGAATTACTTCTGATTATGTGATACGTGTCAGCCAACTTGATGCATTTGACAAGTCTAGGAACAGTAAAAGTTACACTCTGCTAAATGTGAGTACAGACACCCACATTTTCTTGAATGACAGGCAGTTTTAAAGGAGTATTTGCAACAGATGAGAGATCAAATCCCACTTTGCCTACTTCTTTTCAAAGAAAGTATGTTAGCATTTGTTTAAAGGTCCCCCAGTTCATATCACTGCCTGTTTGCTAATTATGCACTCCTGACTTACGATACAATGAACTTCTTGCCTGGGACATCAGATGCCATGGCAGTGAGATTACACATGTCAAGCAATGTTTACTATACTGCATAAACAAGCATTTCAAACTCACATTATTGCAGTAAAATGCGTAAAACACTCCAGATACATAGCAGCCCAGGATACCAATGGAAATCCCTGCATAATCCAACGCCATCCATCGCCGGCTGGTCTTCTCTGAGCGATGGCAACAGAAGAGATGATAGCCTACTGAGCAAAGCATACAGACCTAGGCAAGCGAGATAACTTGTTATAAACTGGACTTCGAAAAAATTAATGTTAAAGCAAAAAGAGAAAGATACTATAAAGGAACCTACATATAAGGGAAAATGTTGCCCAACCTAGGTATGCACAGAAGTCCAGGTTGGCTGTAAAACCAATGGATTTTGCTGAAGAGGGATGCATGAAGATATGTAAAACAATACATGTGGTTTGTACACTGGAGAACATAGTTTTGCAGAACTGCTTAACTGAAGATACCAGATAGATTCCCTGGCCAACAGAGACAGGAGGGAAAGGACAGGCATGCAAACCTCCAGCTCCAGAGCTATTCTGCAGCTCAGAGGGGGAGAAGACTGCATTGCTCCAGATTTCTCCAGCATGCAGCACATGCTTTAGGACCAGGATTTATCTCCCACCCTTTTCTGCTTTTTCACAAAGAATTCACCAATTTTTTTCTGAGGGAGACTTGGGGGTCTTCAATAACCCCAGTTCAAAAATTTGTCAGTCATCAACTGGACAGATGCTTCTATGAAAAATGGAAGAAGGCAGAGCTGGGTAAATGGAGCACTCTTTTGAAACACCCAGTTCACATCTTCACTGTTGCGAGGAGGATAGTGGTGACCTTCCTCAGAGTAGTATTCCTCATCTATCTGGGAACCCGAAGGCGTGGTAATTACCATACACCAACAGACTCGATTAATTGGAGTTTGCTCCTACATGCTGTAATTATAGTGCATCAGAGCAGCCTTGCTGATTGTGTATAGGCACCCCTACAAGGAGTAGGGCGCACACACATTTGCAACTTCTAGGTGCTAGGAAGGAAAGGTTGGAATGTCTGCCTGTCTCTGACACATGTCAAGCTTCTGCTGTTCCAATACTAGGACAGCATTTGCCAAAGTGGGCTGGCATTCACCCAGGCAACTGAGACTCAGCAGCAAGTTACCAACATGCACAAACACAATTCACAATCTATATATGCCACTCTAACATTATTAAAACTCGAGTTCAAAGAAAATATTATAAAACAATCTCTGCGACCAACTGGATTCTGACTTTCAGCTCATACACACCAACCTCCAGCTACCTGTTGTTATTAATGCATCAACTAAAATCTCTGGATGTAATCATTTTAAGATGTTTACCAAAGTTATCCAACACCACATTCTAGTCCTAATAACATTTCTCATTTGAATTATAACAGCATAAGATCATTCTTATTCTTTAGAAAGTAAAATTGAACACTAAACTAAAATGACTATAATTTTTGTCAGTCAGCACATGCTGTAAGTAGGTAATAGTACAATTTAATACAGTAAACTTTGCCTTCCCCATTGAATGATGAATTAACCAGAGGGGCAAATTATCCAGTAGAGACTAATTATCAGGTGAGGGAAGTAGCACTGGAACAGCAGCAAATTAAATCATGCTGGCAAAGTCTCAGTTTATCTAAGAATCAGTTTTCTGCAGTATGAACAAGTAGTTACATAGCGGACAGATTCTTCCCTCAAGGAGTCGCCTTACATTGTATACCTTTTTTAAGTCTACCAGGAGAAAAGAGTAGGGCCAATGCATGGTCCCATCACCACAGGTTCAAATGATCAGGAAGTGCCAGTATTGAGATAAGTGGAACAAAATGCATTGCTGCATTACATAAATAGGCCCTACTGGACAAGGATGCAAGCAACTGGCAATCAGGCTAAGAAACACTGGCTAATGGAGAAACTCAGTCCAAAAAACTGCAATATGATTACTTGAGTGCCTTCATGTACCCTTACACCTCCGGATCTTTATTATTCTTCAGAAGATGCTCTTCACGTGGGCATAACCCCTCACGGTTCTTATTTATGCTGGATATTGGCTGCCCTGCATATTAGACCCAAGGATTGGGGTGAGGGGGAAACCAAAACACTGTACCTCCCCCAAGATGCTTGCAAATGCCACCTGACACAAAAAAATAACATTAAAAATGGCTGTTTTGTCAACTACTTTGCTAAAATCTCTCTCCAACTGCATTCAATTATCTTTTGTTCAGCACTTGGATAATAGAGTGAAAGATCATTGAACTGAACTTTTGCCAGATGCCAAAATTTTAAAGTACAGTAGAATGCAAGTTAATTTTCCCCATCTTGACTTCCCCAGCAAACCCTGGCCTTTCACTACATCCCTATTTGGATATATTTTGAAGCCTGGTTGATAGCTGCTGCATGTTTAATGCTCTCTCTCAAAAATGGGCCTTTGAGAGATTAATTTTCTAACTCAGACTTAGACACCAATAGTTTACAAGGTTTGCTATCCTTCCAAAGCCACACTAATGCATTTAATACATGTAACACGTTTTCCTTTCTCTGACACAGATGCCTTCTCTACCTCAGCCAAAACTACTTGCCTTAGACTGAGCCATTTTGTAGCTCAGGATTCTGAAAACGGTGGCAAATAAAATAGTGGGAATTAAAAAAAAATCCAAAAGCATGTTCAAGAGCTACTTTACAAAATAACTTACTTGAAAGCAAAAAAGACAAATGGAACAGATAACAAAGTCTTCTCTAGAGGCACTCGCCGAAGGCAATACAGAGGTCATGTCATATATGCCCAGAGTAAAGAAAAGGAAGAAGCCCAGTAAGTGACTCCAGATGTTTACCGTCTCATTGGACAAAATGAAGAGACTGCAGAGGAAACATGTGAGAAAACACAACAGCAGATGTTCATATCCTGGTAGGCGGGACTTGTAAGGCTGTGGCTTTAGCCAGCTGTTGAGGACAGGACATGCTGACCGCTGGGCTTGGCATTACCTCTTTAAGCACAGCCGGGAGGGGAGGTAGGCCCGGTAGCCGTCGGTGATGTAGGGATTGTCCTTGAGGAACACAGGGATCTGCTCATAGGTGTACAGCCGGATCCCCCGCGGGACCAGGACAGGCCAGTACTGGTAGCTTCCCAGCTCGATGTAGTGGGCGCTCTTCAGCAGCTTCTGATGCATGGTGCCCACAGCTCCAACCGGTGCCAGGGGAGCCCCTAGCTATGCCCCCCTGGGCATCCCACGCCGCTACCGCTGCTTACTGCGTGCCTGGAAGGGACCAAAGCAGCGGGGCCGCCCTACATCACCGGGCAACACAGGGGTCTGCTGGTGTGGTTGTGGGGCTGCCCTGATGCTCTCTTGGGAAGGCACCAAATACCCTATCTCTGTCCTGCTGTCCATTCAGGGGGAGCAGCACCCCTCTTGGGACCAGATACTGATGGATGGTCCCGCCCCCACACCTTAGGCCTACCTTCCCCCACCCTTAAACCCCCTCAGCCCCCATGCTCCCCTTTTAACCCCACTCTGCTCTTAGCCTCCCTTCCCGCAGCGCTTGGGGGAGGATCTGCGTGCGAGGAAGGGGGTGGAGGTGGGTGAGGGGCCGGGCCGGGCCCGAGGCGCCGCCCGTCCCGCACTTACCGCCCACCACCGGGGCTCACCGGCGAAGCGCATCCCGCGGGTGCTGAAGGAAGGAGGCAGGGACCCACCACCGCCCCTCCGCTTTCGTCATCACAGGGCGACACGCGCCGGAGAAAGACCCCGCGGGCCCAAGCCCGCCGTCCTAAGGCCCGCGCTAGGCGCTGGGACGCGCGGAGTGCTGGGGGCAGCGAATGTAGCAAGCGGGCCGCTAACGAGCACGGGTGGCTGGCGAGGTCGCGTTCTTGTGACGTCACGGGGCTGCGTTTTCCCCGATGGGGTTTCCTCTCGGGTCGGCATCTCCCTCCCCCAGGAGCGGCGGAACTGCGCACGCGCGGCGCCCACATTGACCGGAGAGCTGGACCCGCTCCACCCCGCGCGGCAGCGCGAACTTCTGTTGGAAGCACGTGCGGGGGTAGGGGCGAGGTTTCGTCATCACCTTCCCCCCACCGATAAAAAAAGCTGGGGCCGCTGTTGTCTGGTGTAGGGTAGTTACAGTATTTGTACAATAATTTTAGGCGTTGTAGGATGTGGGATCAACAATAGTAAAAGTTTTCAAAAGGTACTATGCGTTGTTGGTTGTAGCCACTTTGGTCTGAGGACACAGGCAGCTCTGGTTCTTTGAGCAGACATGATATCTTTTATTAGACTGACTGCGTAGTTGGAAAAAAGTTCTTGGCAAGCTTTTGGGTGCAGTCACCCTTCTTCAGGCATGGGGAGTTCTCATACTCCAAGAAATGAAAGAAGCTAAAAGTGTTGCAGGATGTCAGTGAAAATGTACAGGTACCATTAAAAACACAAAAGGTGAAGTAGAGGGGGGAGGGGGAAGACAGCAGAGGAAAAAAGGCTGAAGGGAGGCAGTGCAGTGATAGAGTACAATGTAGAAGAGAGGCTGTCAGGCTCCGGGAAAATTAAAGATGTGAAAGAGTTCACATAGGTTTGTTTGAGCCTGAAAGCTTGCAGAAAAAGAGATTTTTTTTAATGTGATTTCCTAGTTGGTTTAATAAATTTCTGAACCAAGAGTTACAGACTTTTGCATTTCTTTTTGTCTTAGACTAACATGGCTACCAAATACATCCCTCAAAATGTAGGTATATTTTTACTTTTCAGATGCACATGCATTGCATGTGCACACACATGCACACACACGTGCAATACATATAAATAATATAGAGGGAATAAAACATTTTGATAAATATGAGGTGTGTTTTTGTTGTTAAAGTTCTTTAAGAAGCCGTTGAAAAAATGCCTGCTTTTGAAAGGAATGTCTAACATGATATTTAAAGTCTCAGAGAGTTCACCACAATCCTGAAAAAATTCAGACATGTGAGTACTGTAGTAGCTTTACAAATGTGGATTGGGATGAATTTAAATATACCAGGTTGTTGACAAGCCAGTCTTGCCAAATTATAGCCTAATGTAGCAAGGCATTGAACGCTTTAGACTCCTGTTGAAATCAATGAGAGTTAAGGATGTTCTGTATTCGAGTCACTCTTGACATATGTGAAATGAAACCCTGGTTAATTATGATTTCAAAATGTTTAAAAATTAAAACATTTAACTGGTTAGAAATGTTTTCAAAAGTAGCTTTTAATTTGTTCAAATATACTCTGATAAATGAGCAAGATAATCTTGGATAGAAATCTTGCAAAATACGACTTTTCTTTTAAGAAGTTTCTTAAGCCTGATATCAGCAGCTCTAAACAAGTATAGTGCTACTGATTTAAGCAGAGTGGTGTTAATTTACCTCATCTTTGGATCTGGCCCCACAATCATAGCTTTAAAAGTAATATGGTGAATGGCAATTCTTTCCCAACATTCCCAATATTGTGATTTTTGGGTTTTATTTTCCCAAGGTCCTTGTCTCATTTTTATCTTTTTGATCAAAAAATGCAAAGGAACTTTGGCAAAATGTCTTTGCAAGTCGAAGGTTTTACCATGGCAGAGAAATTTGAACTGTGAAATAGAAGATTCAGGGATGTTGGCTGTTTGAAATTTAAGAATGACAACAAAGGACCAGATGTTGTGGCCTTACATATTACAAAGGTATTATCTAGCCAGCTGCACTACATAACCTCCAAATTTTATATCCTTCTGTGTTGTATCATTTGGTTCCACTAGTCAGTTCCATCCACACATCATTTCTCACATAGTTCCTGTAATCAGTCATACATTGAGATTTTTTTATCTGTGTCTCTTGAAACAGCTTCCTCATGTCCCTCCTGCTTCTACCACCATGGTTATCAGTTTTGATGCACTATATAGGGGGTGGGGGGACAACCTGTGGCATGGGTAGGCTGTGGATGTCACATAGGAGTTGGGGTGGAGGGGGTGGCAGGGATGAACAGCCTGGTGGCAGATAGGTCCGGAAGCAGAACACAAAAGCATATTGGGCAGACAGCATGGGGAAGGAAGCAGAAGTGAAAGCAGCAAGTCAGGCAGGGAGCAGAGGTCTGGGAGCAGAAAGTGGTGTAGCAGATTGTGGAGGGAACAGGGATTAGAGTGGCATTTGGGGAAATTGTGGGGCTAATCTGTGGCATGCCTACCAAAAATGGTGGCCCCCACTGCACTGAACAGTGGTTGGTTTCACCAGGTGAGTGCTTTTTTGGGGTCTGTTTTCTGCTGTGCTGTGTCTTAGGACTCTCACAATCAATATATACTTGAGACTTAGTCATAGGGATGCCATCTTAGTAAAGACCTTAAGCACATGATTAACTTCAAGTACTTGAGTAACTTTTCGGTGAAGCATTTGAACAGGTGCATACATTCCCATAAAATCCATTGTATTGAAGTCATAGCAGGACTTAAAAGCACGTGCCTATGTATCTTGCTGTTCTTCCCATCCTCTGCCCCATATCTTTCCTCTTCCCAATTTTCCCTTTTCCTTGCCAGGACATCAGCAAGTTTCTGCCCCATCAGATGTCAACTAGGAACAGAAACTTTGTTTTGAGAAAGATCAAGGCCTCCAGCCTAATATTTTGAGTTATGAAAAGCAGTCATTTAGCAGGCTCTCCTATATTTAATTTGTTGGTGTTAGCTCGCCATTGCCATTATACTAGCTGGCTGAATAAAAAACGGGTGATTGAGCTGTTTGCTTTTTATTTTTATTCTCCTAATGAGCATGGTTTGTCTTCAGAAAACCATACTTTCCTGGTTCTTTGTTGGGCACTTTCCATTTTCTATACCTTTTTCTCCATCTTAGGTTTAGTTTTTTGCTGGGTTTCTCTCATTTACTGCTCTTTAGCATGCATGTCCCTTTGGAAGCATCCTTGTTGTTAGCAATCCTTCCAATTGAGGATGAGCGATACCATGGCTCATTGATGGGTCTTGAGATGACTTAAGAGTCCAATCCTTGAGCCACAGATCCATTCACAGATGTTGCAGGTCTTTCTGCAGGGGAGAGTGCTCTTCTTTTCCTTCCTCTGCTCTCTCTTCTCTGATTTGAGGGCAAAATACTTTACCCTGAAGTGGGCTGCCACCTGGTTGAGGTTGCAGCACCTTTGGAGTCAGTTAGCAGCCAGTGAAAATGACCCAAGTTGAAGAGCCCTCCATCCATTTGGTATTCAGTGTCAATTCCAGAAGGAAAGGTAATAAGAACCAGGATGACTGTCAGATAAATGGGGAGCAGAGTTGGTGCCATGACGCATCCTTGCTTGACACAATTTTGCATGACAAATGGATCTGTCTCCAACCTGCTACATTGAATGGTCACGGTCATCTGCTCATGGAGAAGCCTCAGGACTTTGATGACTTTTCTGGACATCCAAATTTGGCCTTACTTTCCACAAGGCTTCACATCTGATGGAGTCAAAGGTGTTAGTAAGGTCAGTGAAGGCTATATACAGGTCTTCATGTTGTGCCTGACACTTTTCTTGGACCTGGTGGGAAACGAAGATCATGTCGTTTGCTCCATGGTATTGTCTGAAACCACACAGAGATTCCAGCAGGACTCCCTCAGAACGAGGTATAAGACAATTTGAGGAGGATGTGGTTGAGGATTTTCCCTGCTATGGAAAGGGAAGTGATATCTTGGTAATTCCCATGCACAAACTTATTTCCTTTCTTGAAGATTAGTCACAATGTTGGCATTCATCAAGTCTCCATGAATCTCTTTGCTGTCCCAAATTTGAAGAATAAATTTGTGGCGTCTCAGAACCAGTTTCTCACCATCAGCCTTGTAGATTTCAGCAGGTATGCCATCTGGTCTACTAGCCTTGTTGCTATTGGCTTCCTTGGTGACATGCTAGATTTCTTCTAGGATATGAGGGTTTGTAAAGGTTCCCCTTTCAGACTGTTGGGGCACAGATTTAATAGTGGTATCTGCCACATTTGACTGATGGTTCAGGAGTGCCTCAAAGTGCTCTTTCCATCTAGCTTGGAATCTTAGATTCATCATCTTTGAAGAGCATCAAGCCATCCTACAAAGGAAGTAAGACTGTGGGAAACTGAGTTATAGATGGCTTTTGTTGCCTAGAAAAATCTATGCATGTCATGTTTGTCAGCATAGAGTTGTATCTCTTTGGCTTTATCCTGCCACCACTGATTTTTTTTATTTCCTGGACCCTTCTTTGTGCTTTGAGGAGCTGATATGTCTCCTTCTTCTGCTGAGATGAGGTGCTATATTGCCAAGCAGAATAAGCCCTTCTCTTTTGGTTGAGAAGGCTTGGATCTAGACGTTGCTTTCATCAAACTAGTCTTGGTGTTGACAGGTGATATAGCCACTGGATTGGATTCAGCACAGGCCATATGGATGTTGGTTTTAAACCCCTTCCAGCTTTGGATGCAGGAATCACCAGGACAAGCACTAGGATAATTTCAAAGGTATGCATAGAATTTGTTCCTGAAACTGATCCATTCAGGTTGATCTGACCGCAAGACAGAGAGCCCCCCCAATACTAATCAGTCACATTTACAATAGTACATAAGCTACCCCTTCAGTAGCCACTGTACAGGGAGTCCAGAGCCAGGAAGTCAGCAGGTGCAAAGTGCTTTAAATAAGTAGGTTGCTGATCAGAAGTAAGCTAGTTGCTGTTTTATTCATGGTTTAAAAAGGCAAAAGATGTTTTGCATAGAGATATTAAAATTGTCGAGAGACAAATCTGGTAGAAACCATAAAGGAGATGTCTTAATTTTTTCATAGGATGATGAAAAGTAGTCTATTGCACATCCTGCTTAAACATTACAGATCTTTATCAGAAGTGTGGGTCATTTTCTGATAAATAAATGTCAGCTTTGCTAAGAAGAGGGCCATCAGGAAAGGTATAAAATGCCCCGTTTTGTTCAATATACAGCTTTCTGAGGGAAAAACATCTGACTGTGAATGGGACTGTCACCGCCTAGCTAGCGAGAATGCCCCCTGCTTGTTAACAACTAAAGACTTGTTTTTGACAAGTCTCTCTCTCAAAGTTTTATCTAGGGAGACCGTTGCAGAATTTGGAGAGAAAATAAGAATACAGCTGTCATGTCACCTTTAGTTAATCACCTGGCAGAACTCTGTCTTGAGAAACCAGTTATTGCAAATGTGATGCTGAGCTGGAAAACTCGCTTCTACGTCAGCTCCAACCAATAAATTGAAAGATGAGTTTTATACCTGTGTTACCCAAGTGATGGCATGATTATATTAAGCTAAGTGCTTCCTACAGAGTAAGTATCCAAGGTAAAACTCTTGGAATGACTACAGTGTCTGAGGTATACTTGTGTTTCCCAAAGAAGTCTAGTTTTAGTTATGTACAATTTACACTGAATTGCTAACCTGAGACTAGAGCATTGTGGTTAGAGAAAAAAAATCCATTAACTAGGTCTCACACTGTTTAAATTATTGTGAAAACTCCAAATGTTTCAGAGTTCAGCCTATAAACATTGCACAAATTCTATGGTCAAGAGCACTGACGAGAGGAAAAAGAATCTTTGAATTGATATGCGAGCTAAAAATGTTATCTCTCTTTTAAAGCTTTGGTTGAAATAATGTAACAGCGTGGAGTCCTGGAAAATTTCTAGGGAAATTAGACTTACTTAAGAATAATTACATGCATATTTAGTTTTGGGTTTTGTGCATGATTTTCTTATTTATAAATGGCAAAGATCGACAGACTACCATCCTGCCAACGTGACTCTGAATTGAATTGTCAGTCTTTGATAATCAGTTAACTTCTTTACTTTTCCAAGTTCTCTTGTACAAATTGTTGGGTTAAATTGAAATGAGCAGCCCCTAATTCCATTGACCAATGAGCTTGATTGGAGATGGGATCCATAGTTCCATAATGATATGAAAATCACCTGTCACTACTAATACTGAAGTAGGGAATTTTGCCTTTATAATGAGATTATGGTAAGATTTTGAAGGAACTGAGCATAGCTGTTTCTTGAAAGCTGTTACTTCCCTTGTTGAATTCAATTTTGATACTGCAAACAGCTTAATTGTTATTTTTGTCTTCTATAGTATTTCTGTTGTTTTAAGTACTCTGCTGGCTGATAAAGCATACGTTTGTATTAGTTTTCCAATGTATATATTCACTAAAGGATACTGAACCTAAGAACAGTGAGAAATTTAGCAGTGATGGCTCATAAATTCAATTATGTAATTCATTATTTATTTCCAACAATTTTTACAAATCTTTCCCCTTTTTTTACTAGTTGAAATTATTATAGCATGCTTTTATTTGTCATTTCTGCCCCACATCCTCATTTGTTACATTCCAAATCAGCATAATACAGGACTGGGCCTTTACAAAGCTGATTTACTGACTAAAACAGTTGCAAAAGAGAACATTTATTAGAATAGAAAAATAATTCTTGAAGTCCAAGCTAACTGTTTAATGTATGTTCCAAGTGAAGAAAAACTCAAGCATATGAAGAGTGTATGAGAAATTCCATGGTTTTGTTCATTCTAAAACCTTTCTGTAGATGTCGCTCTGTCACTGTAGAACTGGTTTAATCATGTTTCTTAAGCCTAGAGGAATAGAGTAGTGTCAGACTTACAAGCTCCTCTGGGAGCCTCTTCAGTGGTTTTACAATTAATGAAGAAGCAAGACATATCGGTGAGCCAGATTTGCATTTCACTAACCCCGTTCCCTGCAGATTCTGTGTCATATTAACTTGGGTCAAGTTCTTGCCTACTATAAATTTAAAAATGTTCTATGGTTGTTCATAGATAGTGGCTTTCAACCTTTTCTGACATAAGGCCCCCTTCATTGGTCTTAAGGCACCCCTCAGAAAACAGCAGTCTTAATTTTTACTTGTTTTTTCACTACAGAAAAATAATAGAGCAATTCCTCTGTTGCAAAGGTCAGATGTTTTTTAACACTATGAATTCCTGGTTGAAACCTGTGGGTTAATTTTGCTCATACCTAACAGTGATAACATTGCATGGCACCCAGTGGCACCTTTGAAAGGTCTTAAGGTAACCCAAGGTGCTGCGGCACTCTGGTTGAGAATCTCTGCTCTAAATATAGGGTTGCTTAATCCTCTTCACTTTGAAGTTATGGCAGAATTGCCATTCATTTTCACAGCTGTAATGTTCTGTTCTAAGTAAGTTGTGTATTTTCAGGTCAGGGTGATGGGTCATTGGAATGGAATCTGCTAGCATGGGAAAAATAATTTTGCTTCAAGGTTCTCATAAGAGCCCTTCAGTGCACAGGAATGTAATCTTTTGTTGGGCCAGCCTTATTTGAGACCATGAAAATAGAGATTTTAGTTGAAAATATCAGGTGTTTTCATTTTACAAGGGTTGTAACAATTGCAGCCCATGGTAGAAGATCCAGTTCTTAAAGAGATCTTTCCAGAACCACTCATCCAAGCCTTTAAACAAGGACCAAACCTCACCAACCTTATCACCAGAAGCATGCCGGAAAAAAAAATGTAAAATCTGCCAAAATATCTCCACCACTCCCACAATTACTACACCCCACAACAGAGCCATCAACATTCCTGGATCTTACACCTGCACCTTCAGAAATGTGATATATCTTATCTTGTGTGCTAACTGCCCTGATGGAAAATACACAGGAGAGACAACTGCGCACTACAATGAATGCACACCAAAAATCTATCAAAGACAAGAATACCCAGTTACCTGTGGGTGCACAGTTCTCACAAGAAAACCACTGTCTGTCCAGTCTCTCAGTTCTAATCCTCAAAAGGAATTTACAAAACACCTTTCGTATACGAGCCTACGAACTTCACTTCATAAATCCACTGGATACAAAAAATCATGGACTAAGTATAGATACTGGATTTATAGCACATTATAATCTGCCTGTCACTCTGATAATAACCCGATGTAACCTGTCTACATTTTATACCAGCTACATTATGTCACCAGTTCAACATTCTGCACCCCCCCTGACCTACCCGTCTCTCGCCTATTGTCTCGCACAGCCTGTGATCCTTACTGCCACACATTTGCATTTTCATGGACCTGCATTTTGCATGTTGACTTTTGTTCCACATAGGAGAGCACACAAAACTCAAGCAGACTCTCACTATGCTTGAAGAAGAGTGTTTGTGCCGAAAAGTTTGCAAAAAACAATCTTTCCAACTATTTAGTTGGTTTAATAAAATATTTCATATCTACTTAAAGAACCTTGTCCACCTTCAGTTTACAATGCATACAGAAGAGAGCTGTTTTTGTTTTCATTTGTTTTTCCCTTTCTGTTTTTGGTTTCTTTTGGTTATGTTGTGTCCGGGTGTACCTTGGTTGTTTTTAAACATATACAAACATAAAGCTGCCTTTTTTTGTATACAATACTTGCATGTGTATGACGGCACTGAGCACATACACGTATATTTTGATTAAAGCCTGGTTGTAGAATGTGGAAATTGATGTATAGGGGAAGACTTCATATAGATTCATAGATGTTAGGGTTGGAAGGGACCTCAGTAGGTCATCGAGTCTGACCCCCTCCCCTGGGCAGGAAAGAACTCTGGGGTCAGATGACCTCAGCTAGGTGCATACCTAGCCTCTTCTTAAAGACCCCCAAGGTAGGGGAGAGCACCACCTTGCTTGGAAGACCATTTCAGATTCTGGCACCCTTTACTGTGAAGAGGTTCTTTCTAATGTCCAACTTAAATCTGCTCTCCAGCCATTGTTCCTCCTTACTCCAGGGGGTGCCCTAGTAAACAGAGCATCTCCTATTCCCTGCTGCTCTCCTCTGATGAATTTATAGGCAGTCACAAGATCACCTCTCAGCCTTCTCTTGTGAAGGCTGAAGAGATCTAGGTCCCTCAGCCTATCCTCGTGGGGCCTTGCCTACCAGCCTCTGATCATATGAGGGGCCCTCCTCTGAACCATCTCAAGATTCTCCACATCCCTCTTGAAGTGCAGCACCCAAAAGTGGACGCAGTACCCCAACTGCAGTCTGACCAGTGCCATATAGATGGGAAGCATCCCCTCCCTGGACCTGTTTGTCATGCATCTGCTAATGTGGTTAGCCGTGTTGATCACTTCGTCACATTGATGACTCATGTTCATCGTGGGGTCAGCTATGACTCCAAGATCTGTTTCTGCTGCTGTGCTGCTGAGAAGGTCATCCCCCAGCCTGTAAGTGTGTTGGTGGTTCTTTTTGCCCAGGTGCAGCACTTTGCACTTGTCTTTGCTGAACTGCATCCTATTTTGTTCTGTTCATTTTTCCAGCCTGTCCAAATCTGCCTGCATCTGTTCCCTACCCTCTGGTGCGTTACCTTTGTTCATGGATGTAGGATGCAATATATTTGTTCATGTATGTAGGATATGTGTGTATTAGCTATGTGTCATATGCAAAGAAGGTGCAAAGAAGATTTGCAAGTGTGCATACTTGTGCATGATGTGTACAGAACATGACTGTCAGCAACTTGGTAAACTCTCTGGTTTCAGAAGCAGGCCTAAGTTCTATGACGGGAATAATCAAAACCCAGCCCTTGGGCCAGATCTGGCCCCTTACACTCTGTCAGCTGGCCTGCTTGGCTCCCCACAAGTCCAAATATTTGGCAGCTGTGGAGCAGTAGTACCAATCTTCTGCTTCCAAACTTCTGGACCTCTGGGAAGTCCAGGGCTAAATAGCATGGCCCTGTGGACTGGATTGGGTCCTGTGCAGGGCCTGATCCTGGTGTGTGAGGTGGTGTGGGGGTGCCAGGATGATTCTGGTGGGTGCGGGATGTGGGGTCTGCTTCTGGTGTACAGTAGCAGTGCAGAACCAGAAGATTGAACACCATGGCCATGTCCATATGAGCGTAGCCATGTGGTATGTGGTGCCGCAGACATGTTTGCAATGTCACATTCTATACTTTCAGCTGTTCTCCACACTGCAAGGGAGGGGAGCAGGGTTTGGGGGTTTTTTTGGCCTGGATATCCAGGGGTCAAAAAACCTGCACAAAAAAAAAGTGGAGTGGCACATGCTGGGGCAATGTGTGCAGCTCAAAACCAGAGCTCTGCCGGCTGGAGCCACACTCCAGCTGCTGGCCAGGTTCCAAGTGGCAGGATTGCTGCTGCTGCAGCCCCAAGGGACCTCCAGGACTTCAGGTAAGGTTGCTGGGCCCAGCCTTGTCTATCACACCCGGGGTAACATGCTGCATGCCAGAGAGCATGTGACACAGGTGTTCCCCAGGAATAACTAGAAGTGGAACAAGATGTCCTGCTGCTAGTTGTCCCCAGGGAACCAAATGTCCATGCTGGTGTGGGCACCGCCCATGGTTCTATGACATCTGATCTCTTAATTAGCCAAAGCATTTACCTAAACTGATTACCAGTTTGTTTAGGCTAGAATGTACTGTACTTGCAGCAAGACAGAGGCTTAAGAAAGGAAAAACATGCTAAAAGTCCTTGGGTCAGGGATCCAGGTTGTAGTTGTATTGGTCTAGAGGATAAAGCAATCAGGACTCGTGGCAGAAGTGATATTTTTTATTAGACCAACTAGATTTTTGCAAAAAAAATTCTTTAATTGCAAGCTTTCAGGCACAAACAGCTTTAATCAGGCATTGGAGAAAAGATTGTAAAAGTTCTGGGTAGAAATGAAAGTTCATATTTCATAGGAGAGTTGAAGGTTTGGAAAAGTTCATTTCCTATGCTTTTGGGGTTTGTTTGTTTTTTTTAAAGAAATTTTTTGTGTTCCAAGCCAAATCAGCCGAATCAAGTCCTAATCCATGAGTCAGTCCAGAACCAGAACCAGCAAACTTTCTCCACCTCCACCACACACTTCAGATATTTCCAAAGTCTTTTGGCAGGCATCCTATGTGCAGGCCCAAGCCTGGAGGCTTGGGGTTCAGATGTCCCCAAGTTTTGCCTGCCTTCAGCCATATGGCTGCAGAAGCAAGCTAGGGAGAATCTCCCATTTCTATAAAGTGGGATTTAAGCCCCAACACCTTGATGGGTACTAAACCACGCCAGAAGAACAGTTATCCCTGGGAACGCTTGAGGAAAACTGCCTTCATGGACTCGGATACATGGCGTTTCCTTAAGCTCAGAGAAAAGGTGGAATAGTCTGTTTACCTCAAAGTTGCTTATTGGTAAGCAGGATGTATTCATATTTCCTTCTGGTTATGGTGTTTCGTATTTCACAGAGAAGTAAATAGAGGGGATGCTTTTCTGGGCAGGAATTTCTTATCTGGTGAGGTGTCTCTGAGCTTTGCTGTGGCACTCTGTGAAGATGCAAATTACCTCGAACAAAGGCAGGAGCAGTATCTCGGGTTTCAGGTGGGTAAAGTTACTTCCTCCTTGTGAAATTATGAAGATTTCATTTAAAAAACCAGCTAAAATTTGATCTTTCATGTGTCAAGTATCCAGGTTGTAGCCATATTGGTCTAGAGGAAAAAGCAATCAGGATTTGTGGTAGAGGTGATATCTTTTATTAGACCAACTAGATCCAGGAATCCTTGGGAATATTTTAACATTTAATGAACACTTTGAAACTATGTGTCTTGTTGTTTCCATAACTAGTGTGAATTTAATACAAAGATTCCTGATCTTGACTTTCTAGACTTTTCTTGCTTCCTCTGAGAAGTTTTTCTGCCTGTCTACAATACGTTGAGTCTGTTTTTGTCTTTCTGGTGATGTTCTCTTCTATATAGGTTCTTATATTGTGCTCATCACCATAGTACCTTACTGCCTTCCAGTAGTGCATAAAACAATGGCCCTAACATCTGTCATATGTGGTTCAGTCTCTCTCATCCTCTCCCCATAGGGAGACATGCATGTAGTGTTGTGTGTTGTTTTGGTAGGGTTTTGTTTTTTTGGTGTTTTTGTTTTTCTGTTTTAGTCCCTTTGGCTCTCAGCTCAAGCTTCTGAACCTCAGCATCTGTCAGTGGTGCGATAAATTCTCTTTGGTGATAAGAGAACAGCTGCCAATAGCAGGAGTAAGGATGGAATTTTGGCTCTTTCCTATTGTGTGAGTGCCGACAGTCAGCAAAAATGCATTTCACACACAATAAAAGGCACCTTTTTTGCACAGCTAACTATTTTCCTCCAACATAGAAGCATCTTTTGCATCCATATTAAGCAGACGCACATGCACAGTTGTGCAACAGAATAGAACTAAACAACAAAAGGACTCAAATTAATTAACAAATGGTTGGATTGGGTAGGTTCTGCAATGAAGGAGTTGTAATTTTCTTGATAAACAGATACATTTTGAGAAAAAAGAACAGTTTGGAAATCTGCTTAATATTAAGGGCCTTGGCAGTTCATAACCAAACATCCTGCTTTGACTGAAATCACTGGTAAAGGTCCATGCTTTTCTGTATGTTTTCTGCAGTGTTTGTAATTCTGGCACTGTTGTTTTCCATATTTAAATGTCTTGTATATAAAGCTCCTTTTTGTATATAAAATTGTAACAGAGCAGAACAAGGCAAAAAGCATTTCTAGATGAAATACTTTGGCTATGGTGATTCAGCATGTCTAGTTTTAGGAGAATTTGTCCAGCTTATTTACAGTGAGGTGAAACTTGTGGGTGACTCAGAACTTGGCTTTGGTTAATACAATTGTTTTGGTGCTAGCCAGTCTCCAGTGCTAGCCAGCCTCCCTGTCCTAATGTGCAACTTTGTGTTCTTGCAAAAATAACTGTCTGCCCACGTTCAGCCAAATGTCAATAGCAAACTGCTGTAGGGAGGAGCTGGGATACTAAGGCATCCCAACTGTGTGAAACAATCTTGTCAGAAAATAGCCTTTCTACAGACAACAAGCCAGGCTGGTATTTTCAGTGGTATTCTGGAGGGGGAGGGGCAGATTTTCTAAGTTGCTTAGGTGCATAAAGCAGCATATACCTATTTCCATCACATAGCTATTTCCCAGAATAATCTGAGTTAGGCGCTTAACCTCTGTAGGTGTCTCTGTAAATTTTAATAGCTGCCCAGCTACATCTTCAGACTACTATATATTTTGCATATAGCATGCCCCATATATAACACACACAACAATTTTGAATGGGAGCCTACGGATAAGAGAAAAGATCTTTGAGATAAATATGTGTGGCAGGAGCTAGGGAGCTGAGCCTGTTGCCAGCCCCATGCACTAGATGAGGCCGCTGAACTGACCCAGCACACTGAGTCTGGGACCACATGTTAGGTTTGAGGCTGTGCACTGGCCCCAGAACCACATGCCACGTCTGACCCTTCACATTGTTCAGGGGCTGCATGACAAGTCCTGGACCACATGCTGGCTCTGGAGTTATGTGCCAGGTCCAACCTGGCACATGGCCCTAGAGCCAGCACACAGTCCCAGACCTGTCATATCAGGTCTAATCTGGTGCTTGCCCTGGAGCCAGAGCATGTTCTTGGATTCAGGCACTGGGTTGGACCTGGCACATGGCTCCAGAGCCAGTGAGGGGGGCGTGCCTAGTACACCAGATCCAGGGCTGTGCACTGCATTGAACTCTGCATGCTGGATCTGGCTGTATGCCAATTCTATTTGCCAACCCAGTCCCATGTGCAGATGGGGAGGGAGGTTCCCCACAGGTCTAAAAATGTGGTGGTGAGGAACAAATTGCAGTGTTAATTTCCCCCCCCCAAAAAATTCCAGATCCATGGGGATCCCTATTCTTCACATATAATACACATCCCAATTTTCCCCAGCTGGCTTTGGGTGAAAAAGTGTTGGTTATATGCAAGAAAATATGGTATGTCATTCTGGCCTTAGTTTCTTATTCACTAGGAGTTCATTTTCTAACTTTGGTAGAGTCCTTTGAAAATCCCATCCAAACTACTTCTCTTGCATAGCATAAACCCCTAGATCTGAACTCTGAAATGCAGATATAAGTTCAATCAGTACACAAATAGGTGCCATTTGTGGCTCTTTAATGTTAATTTCTTTGCACTTGGCATGTTTAATATCAGATATGTCCTTTTTCACTGACATGCATCCTGCACTTGGGACAAAACATCCCTCTTCATCAAATAGGTTTTGTTTGTTTCATTCTATTTTCTGTATATCTTCTCTAAATATGGAATGCACTGACAAATGACTCCTATAGGTGCTGGCAATGAGATATTGGAGATGACATCAAAGGAGGAAAGCAGTACAATACTTCGTACAGCATTATGTTTTAAATTGCAGTGTGCCATTTGGATCAGTTATAATAGTATGCTTTATCTTGTGTTTTTTAAAGTTTGTGATCTACAAGGATGGGCTTAGATAAAGGACATTTCTTTTATTAATTCATCATTAATTATTAAGGATACCTTTAAGTACTCATAACATACCAGAGTGATTCAAGATGCAGGCTGCCCATGCCCTGAAGAACTTGCAATCTGGGTCAGATATGGTACAGCCATAATGCACTGGGGAGTTCAGAAGAAAGGATACTATTACTCTTCTAGCATTGTAGACCCTAGAAGTCATTGGCCACTGTCACTAGCCTCCATCTTTTTCTATTGAGAGCATATTTTATCCCATTGCTAATAATTTACTTCAGGAGCTCTCATGTTTTTCTGGTTAAATCCCATAAAAATTCCAAAAGACTTAGCTAAACTACCTTTTATCATGCTACATGCCTTACCCACATCCTACATGCCTTACCCACACTGGGTTCTCACTGTTTACTATACTTGTGTCTTCATAGATTAGTATTAAATTCACAATTTAGTATTAGATCTTCTCCTTTACTAGCCCAAAAATTCATTTAAATTCTTTATTTTCAGAAGTATTTAGTTATCATTACTCCTTCCTAATAAATGCCCAGATATTACCTACACATAAAATAATAGGCAAGTGTTATTTGCAGCATGGTTTTCTCAGCGATTGTTGAAATTAAAAATTCTCTGCAGACAAGCATACCCGCACCTCAATTGTAATTACTACTTCTAGCTTCTTAAGCTAATAGTTTGATATCTGAGGTTATTAGCTGGTAGGTACATATGTAATGAGTCAAGTTAGTTTGAAGTCAGGCAGGAGGCAGGGTAGAGACCTTATAGACTAACTGAATCAGAGATGCATAAGCTTTTGTAAGCAACAGCTTACTTCATCAGGTGCTGTCCATCTCTGATTCAGTTAGTCTACAAGGTGTACCTCTACTTTGCCTTCTAACTGCTAGGTAAGCAAATCTAAAACCTTATCTTACAACCACATATTTAGTTTTATATTAATTAATTACCAGTTCTGTCTTCCTTGCCATGCCCTTCAACACTCTAATCTATCCTTTGTACCCCATCTTCTGTCTCTCCCACAATATCTAGGTCACCAACCTATCTCATAATGTGGTGTGAGCCATTTAAATTTACCCCATCCTGAACATTTCACAATGATTATATCACTTGTACCTTAGCCACATTGAAGAGTATTCCACATGGTTGTCAAATAGGGAAGAGATTTCACTTTCTACTCCTACTCTGTTTATTACAGCCACAAATGCACACAGTTGCACTATCCTAATAATTTTAACATGAATTTTCAGATCCTTCATTGTTGGAGATTCTGCTCTTTAATAGAGTATCAAGTGTTCTCTTAACATTTATTTTAAAAATGCATATGCATTCTGACCATATTCTGATTATTTTTTCTGGTAGTTGACAAATTGAAATTATTTGACTTACAGTTGACTCACCTTATAATGATTATCTTATTTCTAGTCTCACTCTTGTCAACAGTGCAAGAGCCATAATCCAAAAAAAGCAGAAGTACGTCTATTCCACTTCTACATCTTCAATTCTTACATGCTTTGTGGTACGAGTGAGTTACTTCAGTTCAAGGCTAAGAGTAAACTTGTTTGTCCTATTCTGCAGGGGTGGATTTGGAGTAGGTAACTAGAGTGAGGAGAAAATATTATGGAATGATGGAAAGAAACCAGGGCTCTCCTTTGGGTTTGTAGCCATTAGTCATCGAGAGCAGTTAAATTGGACTATTATGGGCTTCTCTGGCAAGCCAACCATTTTTCCTTGGGTCAGCCCCACAAGAAGTTGAAGAGCCACAGATGCTTCCTCCTGAACAGAGCTGGAATTTTGAAAGGCAGCTGAATTCACTAATGTTCTGTGTTTTGATATAGTGTGCGAGAAATGTTGATGAGGCATGAGGCAGAACAGCTTGCTCTATTGCTGGTGTATTGACTCTGCAGTGCTGACAGTAGTTAAAAAAATTGTTTTTGTACATAAGCTAAGTAAATATATAGAACTTGGAAGTCATATAGGGAATAGCTATGGGCAGTTCCATGGCTTCTTTTTTTATAGAGTAGCTTCTCTGCCCAGAGCAGCACTTAAATTTTGAAATCACTTTAGAACCATTATGGAAGGATGACATTTTGGGAACGTTTGTGCTGTATTAATATGAATAACAATATCCATGCTTTGTCATGTGGCTGTTCAGTAGGATTATAATAAGGTCAGCTTTATTTTGCTGGACATAAGCATTAATGACTTCTTAATATAATGTATTTTGGGAAAAAAATGATGTTCCTGGGGAATTATTTTGAGTGTAGGCTAAATTCAGGTTTTTGTAACCAGAAGTTCACCCCGGGGCTGGGGACAGAAGGGGAGTGCAGGGTGTGGGGGCGGGGGGAGAGAGAGTTGCAGTGATAACTACCCTAGGAGATGTTCAGGTCAAAGTCAGTTTGAGCTGCTACAGGGATACCTGGGAAGCACATTTGTAGCTAACACTGATGGAACAATTAGCCAGCAACTGTGCTGATCCTCCCCAGTAGAAATATGTCCAGTTTTCAGCTACACATTTTCTACTGTGCCTTCAGGCCTCTCCATATTTCCCTGCCTCCTCACAGTTCTTGGGTTCAGTTTCGTAAATTGTAAAGTCCATAGGCCAGTCATCTTTGAGGGTGTCCTGGCTTCCATACCATTGAGAATCGTAAGAGATGCTGGGGCATCTATTGCATAGGTAAAAACAGTAAGGACATAGTAACCATCTTGACAAAGGTAGCGGGTTGCTTTAGTTCTACCGGAAGTAATGGGAAGTGACAGCCATTTTGAATGAGGGCAAAAATTGGCAAAGGTGGTGCTTAAGGACATGAGAAGCTTTAAAAAGTCCAAAACCCGCTCTTTAAGTGTTCCCCATGTACGACCCAGGGCACAGCTTGAGAGGGTGTCTCCCTTCAGCTGTATATAGAGGAAGCTGAAGTGAGACCATGCTTGCTGGTGATTAAAAACCAGTACCATCTTTTGTTTATTAGATATTCTAAGTATAAGGGGTCCCTAAGGATTTCCCAATAAGCCAGAACACCATCACAAAAACAAAGCAAACAAAAAAACCCAAAAAATCAAACAAAACTAACCCAGCAAAAGTAACCACTACAGTTAACACCACTGTTGAGTCTTTCAGCAAAGAGGCCAAATAATGAATTGGTGTGGAGACCTCTGTTTGATTCTTAGAGGTGAGGGTTGATGAAAATTGGTGGGGCACCGTGGGTACTATCTGTGCTATAGTTGTTTTACAGCTGTGTAGAAGATTTTGGTCTCCATGGCTGTTGCCCTGGCAAACTTTTTTGCAAACACAAAAATGTTGGCAGTATCACAACTTCCCACAGAAGCCTCAACAATTGGGTGTCTTGTAAAATTTCATTCTTCACTGGTTCTGGCACTTGCAGAATCAGACCTACTGACATTTTATACCAGCTTACAAATTTCAAAAGCTCTCCAATTTTTGTTTTTGTTTTTTAACCATCTCACCTCCTACAATACTATATTTTCCCTTAAAACAAAAAAAAATCTTAATGGTTTTAAGCATTTGTGGAGGTTAATGGCCAAAGGAGTGACCCTCAGATATTCCATGCATCTGTTGCTCCTATTGACTTCTTTGAGATCTGTGGATGCTTAGCATTTCTGGAGCCCATTAGTGACATGACAAAAACTGTGCACTCTTGTTTGGGACTAGAACACATTGATCCTGTTTGCAGTTCAATAGATCACATTACTTCCCCTGCTTTTGACTTGCTCACTCTTGTGTTCAGAGGCCACGTTGATTGTTCAATGGAATAGTGAACTCATCTTAAGGGAGCTTGTTGGCAAAGAGCTCATGTTGGCTGTAGTAGCAAAAGCAGCAATCATAACTGTGAATTGCTATGAGGTTTTGTAGAAAACAGATGGTCCCTTGGCCTTGAATGCTGTGATCCCAAAAGCTGGCCCTGGGAGACTGTGGAGGGGAGCAGTGAAGAACCTGGGGTCAGTGGAAAAACATATTGATAGCAAACTTCTTGCAGTAAGTTTTGATCAGTATTCTTGGGATTCCTTTCTTAATGAAAAGAGCTAAAAAGGTGCATAAAAACATGAAAGAAATGGGAAATTTCTATTCCCTACAAAGTGAAAGGGTGGGTGGATACTCAGTCCTGAGTCCTGACCTGCAATGTTCAATTTTTTTCAGTAGCAGCACTGTCTCTGTTGCCCTTTTCTAGAAATTTGTTTTATGTATTTCGCTTCCACTTGACAATGATTTGCTGCTATTTTTACTGTAAAATCTTGAGGAAAGACAATTTCTACACACAATGGGAGCCAACAGGAAAGATGACTTAAACTGTGCTTTTTGAATAAAGAAAAACATACTGTTCTAAAGCAGTGGCTGGAAATAGTATCCCTTAAAGCACTGTTCCTACAGCAAGGTGAGATTGTCAGCGCCCCAGCTCACATCAGAGATGAGCTAATCACATAGGTAACCCCACTGATTTTGGTGGGATGGCTTGTATGAGGACCTACTCACCAGCAGGTATAGGCAAGGAACAGTCTGTCCTGAAATGCTTTGGACCTTTACTCCGGGGCCCTACTGTGTTTGAATTTTTAATGAGAATACAGAAGTGAGATGCCCAGATACCACAGTGATGGGCATGAGATGGGTGGATTGTTATTCTGGGTTGCGTTAAGGTATGCAATTTTACCTCCTCCATTCTCAAAGCTGTGTAGCCCTTTTCCCATGTGGGGATGCAAAATGTCTGTGAAATCAGTGAAAGAATTATTTATAATTGTTTTTCTCTCCACCATGTCCAGGAAGTGCCCTGGCCACATTATTATTTCATATAACTTCAGACACGAGGAGATCAAGCCATTGTCACCTTTTTTGAACGTCAGTCTTTGACTCACAGTGGCAAAGAGACCAACTGTGGCTCCCATACATAAACGCAAGTTTATGGGCACGTGGTGTGAAGGTCACTGGTGATTTACTTTCTGGTTGTTGGAATGTACTTTTTTTGATGGATTAGTAAATTAGTAGGATGTGGACTTGTCAGATAGGCTTGCCAGGTTGTCAGAAATCATCCCAAGTGGACTGCCTAAAAAAGGGCTGGCACTGCATCACATGGAATGACCAATGATGCATCATATATTTTTAATAGACAGAATGTTTTAATAAACATCTCCCCTCCTAAAACACTGGATTTTAAAATAGGCTTTTGCCTTGAGCCATGTAGCTATCCAGCTGTGAATTTTATAAGGCAACAATCTTCACATCATTAGATGTTATGACTGATATTCCAGCAACTGAAATAGTAACTATTTACGCATATAAAAAAGTTTCAACTTAACAGTTAAAGAGCACATCTACTCTGAAAAGTGCCTCTAAGAAATGACATTGTGAACCTTCATGTTTACTGTCTCATTTCAGTTCAAATATGCTCAGTTTGTACCATCAGCAGGTGATTTTTGTACCTGTCAGCTCTGCATACTAAACCTGGGAATTTGAAAAATCAAGCTGGGAATTTTCTGTCTGACAGAAAGTCTTTAGTTCAGATTTATCTAACATGAGGACAAGGAGGCAGACTAGAATTCAGCTCACTATTCCGTAGCTCCACCAGCTCACAGTAAAAACTTGATTTTTTGTTAGTAAAGCAAAGCAGTGGGGATACAAAGGCAGAAGGGCAGATTTAATGAGGAAGAATAGTGCAGTGGATAGGGAACTAACCTATAGCTTGGCAGGATGAGTTTGAAATCCCTGCTTCACAGGTTTCTGTGTTTTTGTGGGTGAATTTGTGAAGTTTGGTAGTTCTAAGTACGTGGGTTTTGTGAGGATAAATACATTATCTATCATTGTCGGTGGCAGTCCCTTGGTACGAAGATGACAGTCCTCCAGTAAATAAGGAAGTCATCAGAGACTCCATAAATGACTGAGGCTGATCCAAGATCTGCATGTTTGTAATGAGGCCAGGCCAGAACCCTAGACCCAGCCAGTCCTAATTAAGAGATCAGGACAAGTTGTCCCTGAAATAAGCACCACTTGCAGCAAGCCCAGAGCAGCATCCTGGTCCCAGCTGGGCTGAGTAGGCAATCAGGGCAGCCAATTCCCTGAAGCCACAGGCAGCAAACCCGCCTGCTTCAGTCCTTAAAAGCCAGGCCCAGCCCACAGTCTCTTTGTCTGGGCAAAGGAAAAAGTTCTCATTTCTGACCACTGTACTTTCTTGCTGATCTTCTGGTTTTTACTCCTGGCTCTGACTCTGGCAAGACGTCTGGTATTCCCTGATCCTGGTTCCCTGCTTGTGATTCTGGTTTGACCTATGGCTCTGGCTTGTAGCTTCTGAGCCCGTTAACTCAGTTTTCAGCTTCAGCTTATAACCTGAGCTTGTTTGACTTTGGCTTTGGTTTCCAAATCCAGTTCTGACACCAGACCCCTCCAAACCCTAGCTGAACTACACCTATTCTTTGGGTAACTAACCCCTAAGGCAAGACCACCCATGTGCCAGGACTTAACAGTGTTCAAATTTTTGCTATGGCACATAGTTCTGGGAGGAAGGAGTAGATCTTGGTAATGTTAGGTCACAGCTCTTTTTCCTTTATTTCTCTCATCTATCTGCCTTCATAGTGAAGTAAGTTTGCTTGAAATGATCAATGCCTTGTTATACATCTTGGTACCACTGGAGATGACTTGGCACTTGAGTCTTCAAGGTATTTATGTTAGAATTGCTTTTCTTCAGACTGGCCTTCAAGGTCTCCTGGGAATCTCTTATTTTGCCTACCTAGCAGTGACCATTGGAATTGGAAGTATAGGACCTGTCTTGGGGGCTGGTTGTGTGCCACCCCTGCTCTACAGCTCCTCGCCTGGCCCCACTCTACCTCCACCCCCCTTCTGGTGCCTTGTGTCTGCCTCCGCTCCCCCTGCCTGCTGCATCGGGTCCACCCCTGCTCCATTCCTCCCCCTGCCGTTTCAGGTTCAATCTCACTCCAGCCCCCCCCCTTCAGTTCAGCCCCACCCCCTGCCTCTTTGGGTCTGACCCTGCTCCCCCCTGCCAGTTTGGGTCTGGCCTTGCTCCCTCCGCCACTCCAGGTCTGCCTGGCCCACGTCCGCCTGCCTCCCTGCTTCCCTCCATCCCTTCCTGCCTGCCACCTCCCCCTCCCTGATGTCTGTTTTGGGGGACATCCGGGCCAGGCAGCAGGGCGACACCACCACTGTGATTCCCCGCTTTGCCCTCAGGCAGGGAGGTATGGGGAAGCCCTGCTGCTTAGACAGCTGGGGTGCGTTCCCTATTGCCAAACATCCCCGGCAGTGGCGCAAACTTGGGGCCACACAGCTCGGGCCACCCAGCCAGTTGCTGTCTGCACTCTTGTGGTGTGTGCGCAGTTGGCCAGATGTGTTAAGGACAGACAGACAAACCAACAGACACACAGACAAACTATGCCTTTTATTATATTAGAATCCTGATCAATGAAGCTGGTGCTATATAAATATGACTTTGATACTAGTGGTGTTTGCTTGAACCAGAATGCTGGCATTCATTTTTCTGTCCTTCCACTGGATATAAAGGATTTTTTCAAAGTCATCACTGATGGTGACATTCCAAAGTTTTGGGGTATTTCTACTATAAGTCCAAGCTTCACAGCTATACAACAAGGTAGGCATGACAACAGCCCAGTAGATAAGTTTGGTTTGGGTTCTGATGGCATGATCATCAAAGACATAATTTCAGCGATGTTCAAAGGCAGCACTGGCAGATTTTCTCTGGTGCTGAATATCGTCTTCTGTGTTTGCTTTTAGGGAAGGCTGGCTAACCAGGTAGGGGAATTTCTCAACATTCTTCAAGGACTGCCTTCTAATTGTAATATGTGGAGGGAGACGCTGGTTGGTTTGTGTTGGCTTGGTAAAGGATCTAGTTTTTTTTGAAGTTGACAGTGAGTCCAGGCATTTCACAGGCTTCGCAGAAGCAGTCAAGAGTAGCCTAGAGCTACTCAGTTGAGTGGACACACATGACATCTGTCAACATATTGAAGATCCTTAGTAGAGGTGTTGATTACTCTGGATTTGGAACATGACTGGTTAATGTTAAAGAGATTCCCATCCATGCAATACTGGATGCTGGCTCTAAATGGAAGTCGATCAGCAATGAGATGCAGAATAAGTGCAATATAGATAGAAAAGCGTGTTGGTGCAATCACATGTCCTTGTTTGACTCCAGTTCTAGTAGTGAAGGGCTCTGTTTCTAAGCCATTACTTAGGACAGTTGCTGACACGTTATTGTGAAGAAGTCTGATAATGGTAACAAATTTTGGCAGGCATCCAGATATCATCAGAATCTTCCATGGGTCCTCTCTGTTGATTGAATCAGAGGCCTTTTCCAGGTCAATGAAGGCCATGTAAAGATGCATGTTGCTTGTAGCACTTCTGCAGCTGTCTGGCAACAGAGATCATATCTGTTATATCTCCTGTGTGGACTGAAACCACATTGGGACTCAAGTAGAATCTCCTTAGCAAGGAAGGTGAGTCTATTGAGGAGAACATGGGCAAGGGTTGTCCCAGCTATGGACAAGAGTGAAATACCACAAAGAACCTGCTGTCTAGACCAGTAGTGCCCAACCTTTTTGCCTGGTAGGCCAGATGGGCAGCATCTCCAGATGGCGGTCCTAATCCAGCCCCCCAGGGCTGCATCATCTGGCAAGCATCATCTGGCTATACAGAGAGGTGTGGGGGGCAGGCCAGCCCCAAGCGAGCCCTGCAAGGGAAAGGAGCTTGACCCAGCCCCACAGGGGGGAGGGCAGGGGGGGAATGGGGTGTGGCCCAGCCCCAACCTTGTCCTATAAGTGGGGGGAGGGGGTGCGGCCTGGCAACAACTTGGCCCTGTGTGGGGCAGAGTGCATGGCCCAGATCCAGCTCAGCCCTGCGGGGGGAAGGGATCATGGCCCGACCCCTATCCAGCAGTATGGGGGATGGGGGCATGGACTAGTATGGCTGGGAAAGCGTGTGCATGCAGGGCCTTGGGAATTTGGCAGTGGGGAGGGTGGCCAAATTAATGAGAACTGCTCTTCCATCACCAAACTTCCGGACCTGTGTGGAGCCCTGCAGGCCACATTCAGTAAAAGCCCTGGTTTAGAAGACCAAATGTAAAAGGTGAATGGAGCAAACTAGTAGGTGGAGAGAGAGGATATGGGAGGCAGATAATAGAGGGAATTTACCCTTAATCAGAATATGACATACATTTTATGGGCTTACATAGCCCTTAGCTGTTCCAGAGAACTTTTGATGTTTTTTTGGAAAGGAAGGAATTTCACCATAGACTGGATTTGCCTGCAGTGAAACAGCAAAGGAATAATTTGAATAAGGGATCAGGGCATGTTCGTTGGTTTCTAATTTTTTCCCTGTAATTTTTAGTTTTCCTGGTCTCAGTGAAGCTGCCTGTCTAGAGAGGAGACCTCAGTTCTCTTCATCTGACTACACAGCTAGCACCTAATGCACAGTGATCTCCCTAGGCTGTGAACTTGTGAAGTACTGCATGCCTTTAGCAACCTCTGATGCACTGGG
The DNA here is from genome assembly GCF_001723915.1 of Gavialis gangeticus. Classification (NCBI taxonomy): domain Eukaryota; kingdom Metazoa; phylum Chordata; order Crocodylia; family Gavialidae; genus Gavialis; species Gavialis gangeticus. The sequence continues at coordinate 2,535,546 of NW_017729023.1, read as the reverse complement.
AGTTGGGAACACTTTCCACTTCGGGGTGTGGCATTGGTTTCTATGACAGATATATGCTGTCATTGTGTGATTTATGCAATGGGCATGGTTACTGTCAGTTCCTCATCCTCCACACCTATTCAGAACTCCAGTCCCTAGAGTGATGCCTGTAGATAGCAGTTCGTTAACTGGCAGATAAATGTGAATCCTCTTAGAAGAAAACATGAGTCAAATATGTTGCTGCTTGTTTTTGCTTTGATGGCTGTGTCGATTAGCCAATGATTTCTTGCTCCTTCCTCTTGTTACTTTCACCCATCATAAACCCCATTCCCAGGGGCCTCAGGGACTTGTGCTATACTTTAGAATGATGTGACTTTGAGGAGGGAGGAATGTATCTCTCCTGAGCTCTGTCCCTGTTAACCTGCATTCTAGTGTTGTCTGGGGGACGTTGCCCAGAACATCGTATGATTTGGCTCAAACTTCATGTCACGGTAGCATGCAGCCTGCACGTATACAGATGCAGTACACATTTGGGTGGCAAAGCCTCCTTTCATTCCTTTCATGTGAATCAGTGAGCTGGCAAGTGAGGTACCACAAAGAGAAATGGGTAAGAGATGACACCATCTTCCCCACTGAAATGGACAAGAGATCATACTGTCTCCCCACCTTGTATCCAGTACCCATTAGCCCAGTTGCATGCATAAGTTGCCGCAGAAGCAATCTGAACTTGAAGAGGAGGGTGAAAGTTTTCACTTGGATAGTGAGTATTCATGAGAGACGGTTCCTTTCTCCTCAGTCTGTAAAGCAGGCATGGGTGAAATAGCTCCTTCCCTTGAGGAGGAAGAAACTCTGCTGGTATCTTCATTCACTTTGTAGCACATGTGAGTACCTCCTTTCATAGCAAAGCCAGCATGGCAGATGCGTGCTGGGGAACTGTTTTGATACCGGAAAAGGAACACTGCATTGCGTAGCACAATATTTGCACAGCATGTACATGGATTCGGTTAAGTCTTGAAAGACTTTGTGGGTTATGACATTCCCCTAAATGTGCTGAGCTTTCTTTAACCTTTCATAAAACATTGTGATCTTTATGGACTGTATCATATTGTGCAGTAATGTGCTTTATTGTCCACAGAATAAGCTTTTCTTAAAGATAATTGGAAAGCTGGAAATGGCTGCTATCGGCTGATTTTTTTTTTTTTAAATACATTATTTCTGAAATGGGCCTGGTGTAATAATGACCCTATCTGTTCAAGATTTAAGATTTGTCTTGGCAGAGAAAATTGATCCATTTCACCTTTGTCTAATGGAAATTTTTATCTGGGATTATCTGTTTATGTAAATGAATGTTCCTCTGAAAAGAGAACTTGAGGGTGCTGTAAATCTCACTGACACTTTAGTTTCATGGGGGGAAAATTGGAAAGGATCCTAGTATTTATCTGCCTGAAATTGGTTATAAAAACAAAATTATCTTCGTGTACCTGCTGCATCTGATGGTTCTGGAAATTTCATTATATTTTTGAATAATGCAATGTTACATTAAGAACACGATTGGTTGTTCTTAGTCTAGAAGTTGTTGAGATTTTAGTTTCTAGTGTTAACAATTATCAAGAGAAGGTAGCCAGTCTGGGGCGGCATGATTTGGAGCTCATGTCCTAATAGATACCAATTAGCACAAACACATTTTTCAGATAGCTCCATGCTAAAGCACCGGAACATCACATTCTCTTTTTGTCTTTCAGATTTTCTTTTTTTTTAATTGAAGAATTAATCTGATTATAGGGAAAAATGTCGTTGGCTAATCAACCTTTGTTATAACATGTAGGGTAGGATTATGAATTTAATAATTAAGATAACATTTTTATATCAGTCTTAAAATTAGATGATTTTCAAGAAACAAATTCCTTTTTTTAAGAACTAAGGCTGCTTGCAGATGTTAACTGCCCCCCCCAATGCTTTAGTTTAAACTCAGCACATTTTCACACCGAGCCCACCACATGGCCAGAAGAGGCAGCACCTAGTTGGACCCAGCTTGCCCAATGTCTGTATAGACTGGGTACTTCAGTGTGTGTGTGTGTTGGGGGGTGGGTGTTGGTGCTTTTGTTTAGTAGCTGATTGAATCAGCTATTAGATAAAAGTGCCAAAAAACCCTGCTGAAGCACCTGATCTATACAGATGCAGCAGAGCTGGGCCAAAGTAACATGCTGTTTCTTCCAGTAAAGTGTGTTTTGGTTTTTTTATGTCTGCAAGCAGCCTAAATGTTGTATTTAAAATGTAGCAAGCCAGATTTTCAGCTACTGTAATTAATATAGCTGCATTTCATATCAATAGACATAGCTTTGTTTTTGTTTTATTTTGTTTTACATCACCTGGTGATTAGGTCCAAGAATAAAGCTCCTGTAAATATTCTTTATATTAAATCAGCTTGGTAGTGCTGAATGAAAAGAGAGACAGCAATTGGTTTAATATCATGACATCATGAAACAAACAGACAAGGAGAAATAGGGATGTGTTCTGATCCACATTTGAAATCATCAACATTAAAAGCTAACTAGTAAGTGGTTAGTAACTCCGGTAGACTTTAGGCAGTATAATCACATTATATTTCTTCAGGACATGCTTTGATGCTCACAGGGATAGGATGGCACTTGGAAGCCATTGAATATCAGCATATATTTTAATACATGAAACTTTCTCTGACATGTCTTTGGATTAAATTATTGCTTTGCTGTAACAGAGAAAAAGTGGAGCACGCATCTTTGAAAGCTGATAGAAATACAGTGAGTAATAAGGTATACACATAAGGCCACAAAAGATTGCCATACATTTTCAAATTGAAGGGGTCAGGGTAAGAGTCCTAAATCCATATTTATGCACCTTAATTGGCCTAATTTTCAAGATCACTGGAAATGTTTGGTTACTTAGAACCTTTGAAAATTAAGAGTGCTCATCTAGATGCAAAAAAATAAAATAAAATAAATAAATAATAGAAGCTGTTGAAAAATCAGCTTTTATCTATGGTATCTGACAGATCTTATTTACTTCCTAGTATATGGTGTGCTAACCTTTGGAATTGTTTCCTTTTTAAGGGCAAGACCTGTGCCTATTCTCATAAACTACTTTTGGCAAAAAGGGTAACATTTCTTAGAAGACACAATCTATTTTATTGCAGGAAGAGTAAACACTTTCTTTCAATATGTTGAAAGTAATTATGCAAGATTTTTTGTGCGCACAATGATGGAAATGGCTCAGCTGGCTTTTTCCTTTTCTCTGTAAAATTTAAAACTAAAATGTTCCTTCCTAAATGTCTTCATGAGTGGGGCTTTCTCCTCCATGTTTCAGGCAGTGTGCTGGAAATAGAAATTATTATCAGCTCATTAAATCCAAAATAAGTCAAGTGGAAAATTACAAAACTCCAAGGATTGTAATGCTCCCAATTCAAAAGAGAAGTGTGCAGGTGAAATAATAGGTCTCTATATTTTCAAGAGTGGCTAGTTTTGGATCCAGATGGAAAGATCTTCAAGGGTTTTGGAGGGTAGATGCTCAGTACAGAAGGCGAAGTCTCATCAAGATGTCTGACATTGGGCCCCAGGTAAGCCGAGACATAGAGAAATGCAGGCATAAAACAGAACAATACTTTTTAAAAAATATGTGGATGCAGCTTGGATCCAAAACTATTTAACTGTAAGAAAACTGGCATAAGAATTACGCATCAGCTTCATTTCATTTGCTGCTGACATTCAACCACCTCTAGAGTGACAAAGGCAACTGTTTGACAGCACACAGCATGACATACAACTCTTTAGGACTAGATATGAAAAATACCACATCCAAATGAAACTGAAAGGGGAATGTAGAATGTCATTGCCCACTGAGTTGGAATGTGGCCAGGTAACTTGGGTTAGCTCTCCTACTCTTATGAATAGTGTCATAGGATCCTCAGTGACTCAACATGGTCAGTATGAAAGGTTTCAGTTCTGTCTAAAAAAAATGGGAACCTCCATAACACAGTGGCCTTGACTTAGGACAGTGCATGACTGACAGAAGAATTAAATGAGTGCATCTGGAAAAATATCACCTTCTAAATCCCCAGTGCTGGTTCCCTGGCACTGAGACACTCCAACACTACAGTGCTTGGCATGATGTAAGAACCCTGATAAATGCACAGGCCCTGATTCTACAAAGACTTTTGCTCATGCTTAATTTACATACTGTAAGTGGTTTCACTGATGACAACGGCAGTATTTCCCAGGTTTGAATCTGCATCCTTCAAGGCCATGAGAGATTTGCCACGAAGTTCAACAAGTGCAGGGTCTGAGGATAGAAGTAAAGAACGTGTTCAAGTCTGTGTGGGACAGGGTCCTAATGAGGTCTGTCAAATGATTACTGACCCAATGAAATCTGTATTCTTTCTCTTTAGAGTAAACAATTTAAATGTGAAAAAATCTATCATTTGAGAATAATATGGGAGCTCTGAGTGCCTCAAGAATTGCTAAATCTACAAAACATCAACTATATCTAATACCTAGTGGCATTAAATAGTAAGCAAGCATGTAATTCCTATTTAATAAGAAAAAAAGTTTGGAATTGTACTTGTAGCTGCATAGATATCTATATAGCTGCACTGATACCTGCAGTTGCAGACTGTGTCTATCTAAAGTCTTCCAGTCCACACTGACTCTTCTGTTTTGGCATTACATTCAACACTTTGTGACTCCATTTCTTACACTGGCATAATGCTGTTACTTTCCATAGAGTCACAACCACAAAAATTGGAGTCATTCACAGGTGATTCAGGCCCCGTATCACATATACAGGTACAAGGAGAATGCTTGTGTTTGTCTCAGACTTGCAGGCATCGGGGAAAAAGGCAGGGAGTTAAAAGGGGTTTGAATAGAGTGGATTGCAGCTAAAAAAACCCACAATGGGGAACAGGCAGGTATTCTGCAGCTGCAATGAAACTGAAGCATGGTTCTACTGTGACCCTTAAGTAGACCTGTACTTAGCAGTAGGAAGCTGCCTTGAGGTGCAAGGGAATACAGGGCTGTGATTGTATGCAAGATACACAGCATGGGAAAAGAAATATTTTGTTGAATACAGAAGTGAGTATGTAAGTGGCTGAAGTCAAAATGAAGATGTAGTTAGACCTTCAGTGTTTTTTTCTTCCCTTTACCAAAACAGCTGTATGTCAGCAATTAAATGCTGCTGCTTGGTTGTGATGCCTGTGTGAGCTTGAACTAGAGATGTACATTTTGCCAGCACAGAATAAATACAGTGTTATAAATTCAGCATTTGGCTGTACCTTACTTCAATAGAATTTAATGTCTACCTGGCTTGTGTGGCTGTATACTGTAAAACTACATCTCTGTCTCACTTCTCTGCACCCCCAAAGAGCTGTTACACACAATGAAGAAAGAAAAAAAAGTGGACCATCTGTAGTTGCAGATGGGGATTTGTGGACGGTGTACAAGTTGCAGTCACCGAGTAAGCAGAGATGCCCAAAATATGTCATCCAAATTGACCAATCAGGATGTTGAGGGGAACATTAGCCTGTTTGGATACTTAGTCTTACAAGCCCACCCCAGCAACTGTGCAGCTCATGGAGTCAGTCAGACACTCCATCATCCTTTCTTTCCTGCTGCTGCTCAGCAGCTTGCAATCAGATGCTGTTTTACTGAACCAACAACTTACTGGAGGCAGCCTAAAACTGTTGGGCTTCATTTTGTTTTGCAGCCCAGGCATATTGGAAACTCCTTGTTTGAGATGCACACATATAGGGAATTTTAGATAATATCTGAATATTGCAAAGTGCAATGTAAGTACTAAGCACTGATGCTATTGCTGTACTGAATGGACTGGGTTTTGTTTGGCTAAATGTTACACAGAGCTATTTTGGGGAAATTCCACAGTGTTGAAGGTTTTCCCATTCTGAATCAGAACAAAATCATACTTTCTAATTTTTTCAGGAATGGCATTTTGAAAAAGGTTATTTAAAGATGATCAAAATGTTTCTTTCTGAGTTTGTCATAGTACAATACAATACAAAACAATTTATTACAGTATATATATTATATGTTATTATTACATTGTTATCATATGTGTTATAATATCATTATGAAATGGATAGTCTAGGCTTTTCATTACAGAAAGATTTAATAGAATTGACTTTCTTAGACCTTATTTGATGTTGTTTAATTCTGTCTAAAAATTGTCAAAATCAACACATTTATTCAAACTGTTTGGATTTCTATTGGGAACACTATGTATACTTCAGCACAGAGGGTTGGATGAAGTGATGTTTGTAAGTTCCTTCCAGCACTTCATTTAAATCATTCTGTGATTTTTTGTGATGTTATTGGTGATTAAGAGAAGCCACAATACGCCTAGAAATACTTAAAGAGTGCAAATACCAGGGAGGGAGAGAAATAATTTATTGTGATAAACAGAGTAATGGAAGAGAAGACTTGTTCTTCTTTGTTCTTCAGGCTTTTGAAATTCTTTCCCAGTACCAGGGAGATCTTTATGTCACTGAGAGGTGCTGAGCTGTGGAACATTTTGTCGGGAAGGAGAGGGAGCTTCATTACTTGGGACTTCTAAAACTAGACTGGACAAAACATTAGGAGGTATACAGTAGGGAGCAAGCCTGCGCTGGCAGTTGGATGGAGGTCCTTAAGCTTGTTAGCCATATAAACTTATGTAGAGCTAGAATGGTAAATTCTGGTGAATAAAAAGAGATTTGGAAGGGGCATAAAACCTTAGGCTTCATGGTTCAAACTGGCTGTTAACTTTTCAGAGCTAGGAGTTGACATTCCAACTGTCCCACGGGTGTTTATTGTAGGCAGGAACTGGCCACTTTTAGGGAGAAAACATTGAACTAGATGGACAACTCATCTGGTTCAGTCTAAAATAACACACTCCTGTGCCCCTACCTGTTGTTTGTGTCTTCTCTTTCTCCTGGCTCGTAGTTTTCAATGAACCATTTTGTATATTCCAGTCTTTTTCTCGAGACTGAGTCCTTTGGCTGTCCATCCACATCACCATTTAGTTCATTTTGGGATTTTTTTTTCTTTCCTTCTTATTTCTTCCTTTTGGGCAGCAAAAGGGAATAGGAGAGGCCAATTAATGACAGTCATGCTAACTGGGCCCAGATACAGATCACTGATGAGAGTATGGCTTCTGTTAGAAGGGAAATACATTTTTGTACTGGAGGGCAGAATATAGCCTGTAGCTTTTAGACGAAAGGCACTGTTATTGGGTTGCTCTTCAAGTGCATATCAATAGGGTCCGTTCCCAGGCACGCTGGTTTCACACTGGTGTAACTCACTTGACTGAATGAGTCCATAGTTACAGCAGCACCTGAATCTGAACTCACTCTTTTTAACATCACTATAAAGCACATTAAAGCATTTTGGCATCACTAAAGCATATTACATTTAAATAGGTTTGTTCAGACTTGTTTGTGATGTGAACAAAATGTCACTGGGGACTAAGTTGAAACTCTAGATCCATTTTTATGTGGCTACATCCAGACTCAAACCCACATTGATAGAGGTAAAAAACAAAACAAAAAATAAGACACTAGTCTGTTGTCCTGGCCAACCTCGAAAGTACTTTCCATTTTTATTTTCTCATAATGACTTTCCTTTAAATGTGAGTTTTGATATATGAGTTACAAAGCCACAATGCCTTTTGGGGGTCCTAGCCTAATGGAGCTCATGTACTGTATAGAGACCTGTAGAATAACAATCTTGGCAGTGCAAAATCTTTCTTGCTTGACTTCATTTGTACAATGTAGGTGTAACTGCTGACAATATTTCCTTTTACTTATGGGAGCATAATTTACTTTATAAACAAGACATTTTTCATTTATTAAAATTATGCCCGTAGACCTGTCTGCTTGAATAAAATGTTTAGGATGAATTTTCACTAGCAGTTTTAATTTACCATACACCTTGCTTTTTTGTATACATTGATATGCAGCAGTCCTGGGGTATTGTTGGACAGCTGCTGCACACTATCTTGGAAGCTGCTGCATTTGTGCGGAGGGTGATGTGGTTATACTTTCCATACACAGAATACTGCTCACTCTTACTCTCTTTCTCTGTCTATATACACACACACATGCACATACATGCATAGTAGCAGGATTTAGGATTGATTGGCTTGAAATACAAGTCTGTAGTGCTATTATTAAAAAATGGCTGAGAGCGTAATAGTTTTTTATTTTAAGTCACTTCTTAGAAACCAAAGATGGAAATGTCACTAGAAGAAAAATGGCAAATTTGGCTTGAAATCTTTTAAAACTGTAGCTTTTGTGAAATCAGTATAACAGAACTTTGAGCCTCATTATGCTTGGCACTATGCAAAATGTAACAAGAATACAGCTGAAGAGACTGTGTATTATTATGTATTAGTTATTGCCTGTCCAGCATTGACAGTAAATTAATGACTATCACTGAAATGCCAATATCAGCCAATTGTTATTGTACAGTGATATCTAGGATGCTACAGTTCCTTTCTACTTAGGAAATAAGTCGTGTACATTATATATCAACTGGGGCTTGTCAAGTGCTTAATACTGACCTCGTATCTCTCAAATACTCCTAGAACCATATACAACTTCTAAAGCAAAAGTCAGGGACTGTCTTACTGCTTCTCTCTCTAGTTCCTGGGAAAACTGGTGAAATGACTTGTTCAGTGAGTCAGTGGTAGGATTCAGATTAGACCTCAGGAGTTCACTGTGCTGCAGTAGCCTGTCCCTCACCTGGATTCTACTCTCCTTATCCAATGTTGCGGCTTCAGGTGAAGCTTATGCATATAAACCAATTTAAAGTGTAATCTTTCTGCTGTGACACTTTATACCAGCCAAGATCTGCCTCTATTATCCTTTCCTTCCTGAGCTAGTAAAACAGAAAGTGCACTGGTTTTTAATTTGGTCCATTCACTGTTCAAAGCTGATAACTCTGGGTCTGATGCAAAGACCATTTAAGTCAATAATAAGAGTCTTGTCATTGACTTTTTAACAGACTTTGGATCAGGCCTTTTCTCGGCATCTGCATAAATCATACAGAACAACCTGGGCACCAAAGAGATGCATCCTTTTCTTATTGTTTCTCTCCCCTCCCACTCCTTTCTTAGCCTTTTTTCTCATTCCACCTTCCCAGACTCCTCTCTCCTTCTGCCCCTGCCCCCCACCCAACGAAGTCTTGGGTTCTTCCCGCTTGTAATTTGTCGCTAATCAGCTGTCAGTGTTGGAGCAATGATGAGAGGTTCATCTCTTGCTGAGGGTAATGGCCTTAAAAGTCACAGAGTCAATGTCAATGGGATCGCTCCAATTCAATCAGAGAGCTGAATGAGGGATGGCACCTGCTGACATTAGCACTCATTTTGAGCTCAAGCATCTGGGCTCTAGTAAATAACCATCAGTGGGTGGGTCCGGGGGACAGGTCATTAGCCCCACGAAAAATAAATATCGCTTCCCTTGATGGCTGCGAGTAATTTAGCTCAGACGAGGAAATTTCACCCTAGATTAAGTATGATGAGCCAATATCAGTCAGAGGAGGCCAAACAGTGAGAGCTTGATGAGATAGAGGGAAATTTATATGCAGCTGGCTGAATGCAAGATGAGTTTAAAGAAATGATGTACTCTTCCAGTCTTTAGCCATGTGCAGGAGCAGTGCTAGTCTCTGCTTCCCTGACAGCCTCACCCCCCCACCCCATATGCACACTGCACAATTTTTTTCCCTTTTGCATTAAAACAGCTCTGTGTTTTGCTCACATGTTTTGACGGTCTTGTTATGCCAGCCGTGGGCTTCTGGAGAGAAGGTTGCCATGCCTGCAGGCTTGCACACAACTGACACGGCAGCCAGGCCTGCTTGTCTGTGAAAACAGAGAAAGCTTTAATTGTTTTGGAGGTCCCCAAGGCGTCTTGCCCACTTCCTTTTTGTTACGCAAATAGTGTAATAAGCCACCTACTATACTTCTGCTCTGCTTTTTTTTTTATTTGTCCCATCAATCTAATCTTCCAAATGCTGGGTGGCTATTAACAGTCCCTCTTTTTGATTAGAAGCAGCTTGGTTCATGTTGGGAATCATATTTTATGTTTGCTGGAAGCTGTAGTCAGTACATCTCCCCCCCTCATTGGCTCAGACATACCCCCTAAAGCACTGGCTGGAGGGTGGGTCAGTTTCCCTATTATACTCTGAATACAAATCAAGCATATTGTTGCCGCCTACTTCCTCCTCCCCCTCCATTTGGTCTTGGGAAAGAACCAAGAAAGGTCAAAAAAGGATCCTGATCTGTGTTTTGAGCATCCCAAGCTTCTAATCCTTTGCAGGTAGAGCCAGTTGGGATTTTAATAGGTCTAGAAAAGGCCAAGATGGTCATTGCATGCATGGAATAATCAGACAGTGAATGCCCCCTCTATCATAAAGAGTAGGGCTACCAAGCAGAAAGAGGCCTATGCTGAGAGAAGATAGTAGTCTCTCCATTGAACCTCAGAGGCCAAATGGAGAAGCTGGTTTCATTATACTGAGATAAGCGTACAAGACAAAACAGTTCTGTTACAAAGCCAATTCAACATGCATTACTACCTGGAAGAGGGTGTAGACTTGTGGTTTGGCTGGCTCATTGTGTTCTTTGAGAAATGGCTGCATCATAATAATAATAACACACATGTTTTCTTCCATGGCCATGTTGCTTTGTCCTTTGTTTTCTTAGTGCATTTCTTTATGATTTTTTTGTTTTTGTTATATGTGTTTTGCACTGGCTATCTGTTGCCCCCTTTAGAACATTATCCACCCCATAAATATAAATATATTTATACAAATATAGAGCAGTTATGCAAGTTCCACATAAACTAAATTGAATGAAATACATGGAAATGCAGACATTTCCCTCCTCAGAATAACTTAATTAGAAGCCAGAGATTCACTGCCATCAGAATGGCAAGTTGCACATTGTAATTCATTTAATAATTGAACAGTCTCATTCTGAACTAATGCAATCATTTTGCTGGAGTTCACGATAAGTGGGACCTACTGTATATTTTCCTATTGGTTCAAATATGGGAGCATAAACTTTACAATTGTTATTCTTCAAAAAACTATACTAATACTTACAGTCCTGCAGACATTTTTATGTAAAATTGAACAGAAAACAAATAGTAGTGAACTTATTTTCCTAGGTTGGAGCAGAAAAAATTTTCATTATTAAAGTGATGGAAAACTTGGTTCATCTACCTTCTCCTTTTTGTCTGTTATTCAGGAGCCTTTGACTTTTGATCAAGTCCAGAAACTGTTTCTGCTACAACCACTGCTTTTTGAATAGCCATTTCTGTATAAAGGTATCACCCTTTTTGTCCTGCTTTCACCATGGGAACCTATATTGAATTTTCTTCCCTGCTAACATGCCATGGGTCATGGCCCAGGTTCCTCCAAAATTTGGTATTTACTATTTCACTCGAACAGTGACTGAAACTGACCAACACCTCAAAAGTGTTCTTGCTGCTTTGGAAGGCAGACCTTCTTATGACATCAGTTATAGTCAATGGAGCTATGACAGTTGAGACCAGTGGAGGATTTGACATGGTTTCTTTTTATTTCCTGACACATGGACTGCAATGGGTTTTTGATCAGTCCCTTTGTGTCCATGTAATATAATACCTAATGGGTAAAAGTAGCAGAGTCTAACAAGTTGGGAAGTTGAATGCATAAAATTACCTTCCTACTCTCCGATTTGGAGTCAGCAGGTATTCCTTGGCCACAGGTGAATGTGGCAAAGGGCTGTAGCCTTGCCCAGCCCTGAGATTCCCCCAGGGCTTCCCCCTGCTTGCTCCCTGCTTTTGCTCAACCCCAGCTCTGTCTTTTTGCAGGCACTGTGGTGAAGCACCTCTGCCACAAAGCTCCCCGTCCTTGGCAGTGCCCCTGTCCTGGGTGCTGCTGGCAGCCCTCCAGGGCTGACATTGCAGGGACAGCTACATGGGGTCCCAAAGCTGGCACAGGGAACATGTCCAGCACAGCTTCCCCATTCAGCCCTAGCCCTGCCTGCATGCCTATGCTCATCTCAAGTGCTCAGGGCCCCAGCTGGACCCAGGAGGAGGTGCACAACCTCATGGTGGTCTGGGGCAGGGCTGATGTCCAGAGGCAGTTTGCATAGGGCAGGTGCTTGAATGCCCACATTTATGAGGTCATTTCAGCCAGGATGCATGTGCGGGGCCACTTCCAGATGGTGTGGCAGTGCCATATGAAGGCCAAGGTCTTACAGGCACAGTGGTTGACTATGACCAACTTCAGTCGTTAGCCCGGTTGTGTCCAGAAGACCATGCCCTTCATTCAGGAGATGACACACATTTTGATGCCCTGGGAGTCAGGCTGCACCCCTGTGAGTGCCATCTGCAAGGGCAGCTTGCCCTTACCCACACCCTGCCCTGATGCCTTCAGTCATACATCGCTGGAGGAGAGGACTTGGGGCCTCCAGCACCCCACCCACCTCCCTGGCTGCTGCAACCACTGGCAGCTTGGGGAGCCCTGCCCAGTGGATACCTCACCCTTGGCCTACCCCTACACCCTGCCATGAGGAGCAGCCAGCCACACCACTGCCAGACTCCAGCAGCACCATCTTCTCCTTGGGGGTGTCCCCTGGATGCATGCCAGCCTGCCACTCACTGCAGGCCGTGGACACTGGGTGCAGCTAGATGCCATTGATGCTGGGGACCCCTGTGCTGAGTTTCCAGCATCACCAGCCCCAGACACATGGTAAGTGCCTGCCCCTTCCCCCTGTCCACAGTGCATGCCACCATTCCCTGCCTGGCCCCCCTGTACTCCTTTGGCCCCAGGTTTCCCTCCCTCCCACAGCACACAGAGAAGTGGGACACAGTTAAAAACATTATTGAGCAGCCCATGTCCCCACAGCTGGGTGGGCCCAGGCCTCTCACATGCCAAGGAAGGTATCAGTGTCAGCGGTGATGTCCTCCTTGGCATTGTGGGGCAGGGACAGGTAGCCCTCCAGGTGGTGGTGAAGGTTGCAGGGCAGTCTGGGCTTGTCCCGTGCACTGCTGTAGCTCAGGGTCCCAAACCAGGAGTGCAGGTGTGCACAGGGCACCAGCAGGATCCGCGGCAGCAGGGCATAGTGGCTTAGGCAGTCCTTTGTTTGCACAGACAGTTCATTGCACACCTCTTGGGGCACACACAGCAGGGGCATGCTCAGGGTGTAGACATGGGAAAGGTGGGGCCAGCCCTGGGGTCCCTCCCCAGAGAGTCCCCCTGCAGGGAGGGCAGGGGTGTGGCCAGTCCCTAACCCCAGTTGTCTGGTAGCCGTGCATGCCCCAAGCCTGGGCGCCATGAGTTGGGCAGTAGCATGGTAGAGTGGCTGGCCTACAGGGAGACATGGGGGGAGTGGAGTTAGGAGCTGCGGCAGCAGGTGCTGCCAGCAGCCTGGCCTGGCCTGTCCTGGGAAGAGGGCAGGGCAGGCAGGCTGCCTGTGACCAGCACCCAGTGGGCCACTGGCCCCAGAGGAGCAAGCAGGGCGAGGGGGCTCGGCCAGCAGCTGCCTGGGCCCAGCCCTGCCCAGGCAGCTTACCATTGTCCCTGGGCGCCCACACATGGCCAACCTCCAAACTGAGGCCGGACAGCACAGGGCCTCTGATGAGCATTTTCTCTGCAAAGTTGCAAACTCACACAAAAGCCTTCTGCCTCTTGCCTCTGCAGGGCCAACATCTGGACAGGGGAGAGGCTGCAGGACCCTGCGAGAGTGCTGCAGCAGGGTCACCACCACCCACCACTGGAGCTACCCAGATGTGCTGAATGCTCCAGGACTGCACCAGGGACTGGATCCTCCTGCTCCAGCACCTGGTGGTAGCAGTTGAGAACTGGGTGGTGTGGGACCTGTTGTGGCAGCAGGTGCTGGAGGAATGGGAGCTGACTTGGTGGAATGAGGACATTGCCGGGAGGATGCACAGGATTGGGTGCAGCAGGAGCATTGTGCCCAGCTGGAGGCCCTGGAGTAGTGCCATGTGGAGCTGCTCAAGTGCAACAGGTCAGCCAGGGCCCCTGGGTCTTGCCTGCTTCCCCACAACAGGCCACCACCTGGCCCTTGGAGGAAGTCTTTCTCCACCTCCCACATGTAGGAGCCTCTTGCATTCACCACAGACCCTGGACCCACGAGGAAGGGATCAATGTCAAGGAAACTGTCCATGGCCAGGGTGCTGGTCACCTGCTGCTGTGCTCTGCACCCTTGGTGGCTCCACTCCAGGACACAGACGAAGACTGAGACTGATGTATATAGTTTTCAGTTTGGGAAGAGGGTTTTTTATTGTTGGTGGATGGGGAGGGTGGTGGAAGTGCCCTGTGCGTTGGGGAGGGAGGAGAGAGGGGGCTCTGTTGGTTGAGGGGGAAGTGGGGGGGTGGGGGGATTGTGAGTGGAATAAAGGTTTTCATTGTAAACGTGTGTGTCCTGTGGGTGAGCAGGGGGTTGGGGATGTGTGGGCAGTGGGGCAGGCAGGTATTGGTGGGTATGGCCCGGTGCTTCTCTGTCTCCTGATCCAGGTGGGACCAGAATTGGCCTGAAATGGCAGCAGGTGAGCAGGTGGCCCGGGCCATCTGAAACATTTTGACCCACTGGTTGCTGTCCCATTCCTGCATCACAATGTGCTGCCATCAGTGCTGGCTGGCATGGTGGACCCTGGTGGTGGTGTTTTGGAGCCCGTGGGCACTGGGACTGGCGGGAGCCGCTGTGCAGTGGTGGGGGCCCCAGAAGGCCATGTGCCAGTCATCCAGCAGGCAGCTGGAGTTCTGTGGGGGAGTCAGGTGGCACTAGGTGGCTGAGCGGCAGATGCTCAGAATGGCGGTGGGTGAGCAAGACAGCTGCAAAAGCCCTGAGGAGCAGGGGACCCTGTCTCTGAGTGCCAGGGCCAGAAGCTGGGGCAGGCAGAGCTGGGAAGCACAGCTGTGGCAGGAGCAGAGCATACACATGCTGCCTGTGTCTCTGCCATGCTGTTGCTTTGACACAAGAAGCATCAGCCCAGAGGTCACAGTACAGAGGGTGTGCTTTCAAGATGGCTGGCAGCTGGCTGTGGCTTCCCCCTGGCTGCCAAGTGCTGGCAGTCATGTGTCTGGAGGCTGAAGCTCCTCCCAGTGGGCACAGGGGCACATGGCAGGGCTGCACTGACTTGGGACTAAAGGTAGTCCCAAGTCCCACTATGTATAGACACCTGCCAAAAACACTTAGTGAGCATTAAATTTAAGCCTGCTTAAATTCACATGGAGACACTCCCAAGTGAGACATTAATGGACAACTGTGTAAAAAGAAAGGGTCTGTATTTGAACAACTACCAAGTTTTTGACTTAACGTGTTTTAGCCAGTATTCAGCTTATAAATGTCTAACTCCCATTGAGGATACTTGTAACAACTATAAGATGTACTAAGCACACCTTATCAATTTTACTGCATGGTTTACATCCTGCACCTAAGCTTTTCGGTTTACATATTTGTGTCGGAAGCCTAAAAGAAGAAAAATATAGCACCTCTGATTTATGCAGAGCTTTTTATGTTGAAGGTGAGCTTTATCTCAGCACTTTGTATTAGCTATGGCTCTAATCTAATGTTGCATCTCCAGTCATCGAAGTGCAGT
Source organism: Gavialis gangeticus (assembly GCF_001723915.1). Classification (NCBI taxonomy): domain Eukaryota; kingdom Metazoa; phylum Chordata; order Crocodylia; family Gavialidae; genus Gavialis; species Gavialis gangeticus. The sequence goes on along the minus strand of NW_017729023.1, from coordinate 2,519,939 downwards.
CAGTTCTGGTATGGAACATATCAGCTTTTCAACAATGTGCTGAAATGTAGTATAATAGTTTCTATATACTATTTAAGGCTGCATACTCTACTATACATACTCTGTGCTATGCTCTTCATGCACAGTGTTGCTGTTAAATTTATATAATTAAATTTTAAACAAGTAAAGGGGTGTATATATTACACACAAACTCATCACCTCTGGGATCTTTTTTTTTCTCCAATGCCTTTGGCTATAGAGAAGCTAGGTGCCTTCTAGTAAGTGAATTTGCTCATCTCTTCTGATGTCTTCTACTCAAGAGAAGCAAAATGGTTGACCAAGCAGAAATCTTTTCTTGGGGATGAGAGGAAGCCAACAGTTTTCTGTCCCCAGCCAGCAGGAGGTGCTGACAGCTGGCTGCAGCATCTGTTAAGTAGGTAATGATTTTAATCCACTAAAATGTTTATTTATTTGACTTGTAACAAGCATCAAGGCTTTGCTCAGTCTAGCTCTTTTCTCTTTTCAAGATCTTAGCTTGTAAATTCTTTTGTCCTTTGAGTTTATATAGCACCTAGCACAACAAGGAATGAACCTTGAGGTCCTGTCTCACTAGAAATGATAACTATATAATACATTTCCATGGCTTCAGGAAAGGAAAAGATATGTCTTCAAGAAAATAAATTAATTTCCATTGACAATCAGAGAGACAATGGTATATGGTATTTTGCAAAGACTAAGCATTTGTTTTTTGCATAGCTTCTTCTGTTGACTCCCCTGCAGGTACGATAACATTTTAGTTTCCATTCATACTATAAACTCACTCCCATAAAGAATCCCAAAAGAATATACACTGGACATCAGTAGTAAAGACCTTCAGAATAGGCAAGGGGGATTTATCTGTAGATCCTCCATTAAAATTCCATCTGACTTGACACTGCTTTAAAGATTTTAGCCAACAGGGCTCCTTTTGGGTGTACAGGTACCTATGCATTGTTGCCTTTGTAGGAATGAGATAGCACCAATTACATATATGGCATACCCATGCATTATTGCGTTTACTGAAAGCAGGATGTTTTATGGGCATTAGACCAAAATCCAGGTATCAGTTATCCTGATGCAGTGTCATTGGAATTGATGGGGTTGCACCCTTCTACTGAAGAGCTTGTCCTGGTAGCTCATAAAGGACCAGGAAAAAAGTGCACAGAACCACAGAGGCAATAGTGGTGACAGTGGTGCTCAATCACTGTGGGCCAGATCTGCCCACAGAGCTGTGTCATCTGGCTTCTGGGGCTCCCAATAGGTCTGGAAATTTGATTCTAGGCCAGATAATATGGCCCTGTGCACTAGGTTGGACTGGCTTACAGCCAGATCCAGCCACCTGCGTTCAGGCCAATGCTAAGGATAGTACCCTGCAAATGGATCTCATGCACCGACCCTGTGCAGGATCTGGCCCCAGACTTACCCTGGGCCACTCATCTAGCCCACAGGGCTGGAAGGACTTCTTTGTGCTAGAGTAACCTTCAGTTAGACTAGGGAAACTGGAATGGTAATTAATAGGAGGAAATGTCCATGTGGATTGTGACTAATGAGCGGTCAACCAGTGTTTTACCTCTGTAATTCAGCTGAGGATGTAATATATGGGGTGAAATTTGGGGCTAAATGGTGATGAACAGAGAGAAGTTTTTACGCAGATGAGTAATATTGAGTGGAACAACTTATGAGTTAGTGTCTGATGGATCATACCGTAGCATGCCCCAGTCCAGCTAAAGCACTTAAATTTGTGCATAATTTTAGTCATGTGAGTTATGGTATTGACATTAGCAGGCTTCTTATATGTTGGAGGCTACACTCCTGCATAAGTGCTATGCTGGATCAGGACCTACATCGATAAGCATCTTCCAGCAGAGTCAGAGCAACATTTGTTTTGTCTGTATTGCCTAACACTGACTACAGAGAGAATAAGTGTTTCCTTTGTGGGCGTGAGCTGTTTTATTCAGTGTTCAAATTATTCCCTTATGAACTGTATTTTATCTTTTGAACTGATTGGTGTCAAGATTGTGATGGTATCAAGATATATGTGAAGTGCTCAGGTTGCCCAGTAATATATTGTGCCCTGCTGGTTTATGTTGATAGTGCATGGATAAAATTTACATCAGCTATTCTTTTTTACCTTGAACTGTAAGGTACAGCAGCTGTTGAATTTATATTTACAGCACTTTAACTATTTAAGTTATGCTCCTAACAAGCACATGCATATTTATGGAGTGATGGTGCTGCTTGAGCTCAGTCTGATTGAACTGTAACACATTTTGATCGTGCCATATCCAATGGGGCAAAAATATTTTAACAAAAGCAGGGATGGGAAAAAAAAGGAGGAGGAATGGACCAGCTATTGGGTGGGGGTTAGTTGCTGCATAAAAATGGTTTTATGCTGAAATGTTCCAAAATTAATTTAAAATTCTTTTTAAACCTTAACACTTTATCATAACTTTATTTATTGACTTCCTGAGGGGAATTACTTGCTTCCTAAAAGATGCATAATAGTGCCAGTTGGAGTGCTACACAGATTGATGTGCTGTTACACTACCTTTCTGATGTCAGGGTTCTGGATCCAAGAGGCACCTCTGTTGGAAACTGATGTAGTCTTTGCTATGGTATTTGACTCCAGTAGTAGGCTTTTCTCCACAAGGGCTGCTTCATGACAAGCAATGGGCAGGCTGGCTTCTTTGTTCTTAACCATATACCATAGGTCTTCACATTTTACTCAGGCAAAACCCCTACTGAAGCTCATAACACAAAACCTTAGCAAAACCTGTATTGACTCCAGAAGCCAGCCCAGATGCTTAAAAGGAATGAGGTCAAAGTCTGCTCTTCCTTATACCAATGTAACCCTTTTGATTTCAGCAGCTTTAAGCCCTGGTGACTTAATTGAGAATGCACTGGAGAAACCAAGAGCAGCAGCTGGCTTCTCATTTTCAAAACCATATGATACCACCCTGCATAGATTTTCTTAGGTAAGTAGCCTCTCACACTACTATCAAGTATATTGATGAAATAGAGATAAACAGGAGGACATGTATGATCCAGAGCTGTGTACTGGGGATGTGGATGAAAAAGTATATTTCTATTTCTTTGTAGCAGGAGAGCTGAGTAGAAAGTGAATGCGAGGTAACATGCACTTACACATCATAGAAAACACTTTCGTAAAAATGTCCAAAATAATAAAAACAAAAAAGTAGTATCGCTCAAAAAGAAACATGGTGACCTGGAGAGTCAAACACAGGAAAAGAGTAAAAAGAGCATTAGTAAAAATGAAGGATAAATATCAAAGTAATTCAGCCAAATGACCAAACTAAATAATTGTTTTTAGGTTATTTTGGTGACTTGCCATGAAAATCTGCTTAGTTGTGGAAGTCTAGATACTACCCACAAGGATTGATTACATTTCTGCAGAGTTTCTTCGTTATTCTGTTGTATCATCAGCACCTTCCTTATGAACCACATCATGCCAGCAAGAATATTTCTCATTCATTTGTTCTTATAACTTGATATATTCTGTGAGGAGACCAAAATAGGTACAGAACAAACACTCATAGAGTAATAAATATAAGACAGATTTATTTACACCAGTATCTGAAAGCATTAAGAGAAGAACAGACCCATTATAGCAAGAAACATGTAAACAAAACAGATGAGCACTAAACAACTTAACCCAAACACTAATTAGCTAGACTTCCATGAGTTAAACCCTCTTCCTTTCACTGGTGCTCACGTACTGAGGGCTTTATCTGCAGTAACATGTAGCCCTTTCTGTTGAAACTCCAAGCAAGGAGTCTAATCCTGCCCTCACTGATGCAATGACCAAACTTGCTTCCATCTCAATGGCGCAGGATATTTGGGCTGTTCCAAAGCAACTCTCTCACGCTGAGAGTGCTCGGAGAGCACTCTCTCCCAGATAACACTCCTGAGAGAAATAACAGATAAAGCTGACCACACCCAGATACCCAGTACCTGTCTCTGCCCACACCTACTCTGCCTTTGCCTTCTAAGAGAATATTAACATGCAGTAAGACACAAAGGAAATGTATAAATCGTAAGATGTAAACACTACAGCTCCTCAGGGTGCTAGTCTTCAGCACTGCTCCTGGAACGCAGCGCATGCCTTGTTTTGCTGGACACCTGTCTGCACAGGTGTGTTGTGTCACCTACATGGCATCCACCATCCTGCTTACCAGGCGGGAGGGATGGCAGGGGAGAGGGAAAGGGGGCTCCCAGAACATTCAGATTTGGAAGCAGCAGTTAAAACAGATTGAAACAGAATGGGCAAGTCTCACTACACCAGTCCAAGAGGAGGGACAGCTGTGCAGGGATCCTGCTTATGCCAATCCAGAAGGATGCTGAAGAGCTCCCCTCTGCTTTAGCAGAGGTCTCTAATTCCTTTTAGTTTAACCTCTGTCTAAAAAGTGCGCCTCAGAGACAGGCAGAGAAAGGGAGTGCTCCATTTGCTCGCTCAGAGCAAACTGCCCGTAGTTTCCTGTATGCAGTGCCTTTTACGCTTTGCTTCTCCGTGTTCCGATATACTGCCTCTCCCTGATGCCAAGAACTCCTGCTGAAGCTATTTACAGTGTGTTGCTAAGGAGAAACTGCAGCTTGCTATTTTCTGCTTTTGAGCCCTCTGCCTGTACTTGGAAGGTCAACTAGGGCTCAGAGTCACCATCTGGTAGGAAAAGGAACAGCAAATTTCAGCCCCAAAACTGGCTGGGGCTGAAGTTTCCTGCATAGCATGAGTTAATCTAGCATTGTGAAGCATTAAAGGAGAACCCTGCAAACACCACATAAAACCCAGCTTCTGGCATGTGGATTTCAGGCCATTGCTCACAGTGAATGATTTTATTTTCAAGGAAAAGTGCAATAGGGCCTGGGGAAATAGTCACAAAAGATATTCAGTAGAGTGATTGTGCCTGAGTCAGTGGCAAAAGTGCACAAAGACAGACCACAACTCAGAAAGGGTTCTCCTTTAACGGGGCTTCTCCTGGTGAGCCTGCTATTGTAAAAAACACCTTTCAGGATGTGGTACCTACATAAAACAGCAGCTTCTCAACATCAAATGCTTCTATGGCCCTTACTACCATAGTATTTGAGCACCTCACAACCTTTGATGTATTTATTCCTGCAACAGGCCTGTGAATAAATTTGATCCTCTCCCTTTTACAGATGCAAAATGAAAACACAAAGAGATTAAAGTCCAGATTCTTAGAGGTATTTAGGCACCTACTTCCCAGTAATATCAATGGGAGTTCAGCATGGAAATCCTCTGGGGAGCTGAGCTTAAGTAACTTGCTGAAGGTCACACAAGAAGTCCCTGTGGCAGAGCAGGGAATTTATACTAGGCTTGCTAAGTCCCTCAGTGCTGGGCAATCTTTCTTACTGTTCATATGAGAGTATTATAACCAGATGCTAAGTGGAGCATTTGCTCCGTTGGTTTTTCTCTCTTCTGTCCATAGAGAACAGGGCTGTTGCTCTGGCACTTTTCTCTAGGACTCGATTCACTTAGCATTTTTAAGTTTCAAAGAAATCAGTTACTGTTGCTATTTTGGCTGCATACACACAGGTTGCCTCTCAAGCTGGCCTCAACTTACATTGGCTGGGGTTATTTGAAACCGAACTGGACAAAGCAATAGAAAATATGCCATGGGGAACAATCTTATACTGGCAAGGTCTTTTCTTTTTCTAAAGTCCGTACTTCATGCCAAGTAAGTAATGCTGATTTCACATCATTTACGAGGGACAGAGAGCCACAACAGACAAACAACCTCTCTCCCATTCCCCTGCACCTCTGAGAGCAATAATGGTTCCATTTCATGCTTCAGCTGTAGCAGGACCCTGATTCAGCAAGGTACTTAAGCACATGTCTAACTTTATTGGGATGACTTGAATACTTTTATGCAACCACTTGCACTATATTTAATCTGTAAGGGAAAAAAAGGTTCCCCTGACAAAACGCACAACAATATCTGTTTATTGATACCAGAATCTCAGCTGGTTTAAATTGATTTAGTTCCATTTATTTCAACAGTTGTTACTGCACAGTCATTTAGTACTTGCATTAGCAAACACTAAATGACTGCGCAGTAACCACTGTCACTGCATTACTGCGCAGGAGTGTTGGCATCATGGTTTGTGCCGGCTGATGCTATGTCACCGTAGCTTGTAGCTACAGCAATGTAGCATCTTGAGTAGACGTGCCCACTGTAAATGAATTAACTTGTCCTTGAACTAAAAATCTTGTTTTTATTTATTTTATTACACACACACACACACACACACACACAGAGGATCAGGTGGGATGTGAAAGGTACTAGATTTCTTCCAAGTATGATCTAAATATATACTAACCAGTATAAGAACAATTGATTTACAATGTATCTTTAACGCTATGGACCTACCTACTTGAATATCTTGAATGTACTACATTTGGGAGAGTTCCACGTATCCCCTATTCAAAGTTGTTTCACATTTTATAGAGTGACTGTAATCTTGAATAATTTGAAAGCGCTTTTTAACCTTCTGGATTTGACTAAGATTAGAGCATCTCTGTGCAAAGAGGTGTACATACATATGATAAGAAGCAGTACTTCCATCCTGGAGAATATACAGTCAAACAGAACCAGGAAGACTGAGGTTGGGCAGGGGAGGGAAGGGAAGGATTCTCCTTATTTTACACATGAAGAATTGAGGCACAGGGAGATTAAGTGACTTGCCCAAGATCACAGAGGAAGTCTGTGTCAGAGCTAGGAATTGAAATTCTATTTCCTGAATCTTAGTGCAGTGACTTATCCACAGAAATCATAGTTCTGAAGTGAGGGCATTACCCTCTAGTGGAGAAAAGAGCTTGAACAGACAAAAGCCGTTTTCCTCATCTTTCTCCCTAAGCCCCTTTCATTTAGTGCAACTAGACAATGGTCAAAATATTTTTACTCCCCCCCACCAAAACAGTTCAAATATTCTCTTCTGTGTTGAGATTTCTTCTATGCCTTATTTCTGCCATGAGGAAATTTTTAGGAGTGATTTATAAACCCCCGGACCTCAGGTTTTTGTAATGGAAATGCTGACAGATCCTTAAGTATAGCATTGTGAAACGCAACGTTGTAATACAATGAATAATATTCATGAATCTGCCATAATGTTAGATATTATCACTCATTACCATTGTAAGAAAGGGATGATTAAACTAATAGTTACTGAGAGACATTTCTGGTGACAGGAGGCAATGATTAGAATAAACTGACTTCAATATACATTTAGAACCAGGAATAATGGGATGTGGCAGGAAGCCAATAAGTGAACATGGCCCACAGCTCTGATCAATGAATTACTTTTTTTCCCTTTACAGCAGTACATGGTGTTTAATGAAAAATCAATAGCCCCCTGTAATTCAAAACTGTAATCAATTGTTTGACCTGAAGCTTTCTTTTTTTTCCCCCCTTGCAGGGAAGATGTCTTAGCGGACGACACAGTTCAGTTGCAAAGAGCAGTACTTCACACGGCACACAGAAGGAACCTGACACAGGAGTGCCGCGATTTATACTGGCTGCACTATATATGGAAAAAGTGTCCTGAGCAGAAGGAAACATGTTGGGTATGGCCACAGCCGCCTCCTCATCCCGTCTTGACAAAATGTGAGCTCTTTGTTTTGCTTTTCCCTAATATTCCCTCTCAGGGTTGCAAGTCTTATCACAGTCGCCCCTGTTCAGATCCGGCTTGAGGGCGTTTGCTGCCTTAGGCAAACTAAGAACTATTGGCCTTCTTTCTAGGCTTCAGCCACTCATATAGCGGAGAGTCATGAAACATTTTTGCTGCCCCAGGCAACCGCCTGTTCTGCCTGTATGAGAGAGCTCCCTCCTTATTAGCACCACCTGGTAAGAAGAGCTTTCTGGTTAGAGGAACAACTCTCTAGAGAATTAGTCAGGACTTCAATAGTAGCTTCAAACCTGCAGATGCTTGCTCTTAGGTGCCACTTTGGGCTGAGCACTTAAGGTTGTGCTGTCTGGTTCAGATAATGTGAGGCCTATTAGTTTGCTTTTAATATGTTCATTTTCTCATTTGACTCCCCCCCGCCCTTCATAAATAATGCTTGGAATGCATGCTGCTGGCACATTCTAGTTTCTTTTTTACTTGTATGATGCTAGAACCCTGTTCGACTAAAAGGGCACTAGAGAAAGACGGCTGCAGAAGGTGATCTTAGAAGCAGATGTGACAGCAGTAATGTGTGACAACAAATGCTGGGGTGTTATAGGCACAGCTGCTGAAGGAAAGTTCTGGTTGAGGTGGGTTTATAGAAGGGAAAAAGATTTGCAGCCTAAATGACATACTTTGCAGTGGGTCTGCACCTGGGGATAAACTGGCATAGGCCTTCTGACTTCACTGGAGCTCTGCAACTTCTGCTAACTTCTGTGTGGCTGGGGGCCAGAGGCACCCCGGCCACATGTCACACCATATGCCATGTACCCCATGCAGCACCACATTAGGCCCCTTCACACTGCTATGTGCCACACTGTGTGGTCTCCTTCCTTTCACCACCCCTGCCATAATGTACCAGTGGCCCCATGACTTAGGTTTCTGGATCATCCTGAGTCTCCCAGCTGAAGGCTCCCTCAGCTCTGCAGCTTCCCTGACCTGCCCCCACTCCCAGGGGCATGGGTGGAGGAAGGAGGAAAAGCCCAGAGACTCTGGGACCAGCAGGAGAGCTGCCAGTTGGATAGCCCTGCTGTAAATCAAAGTAGCTCCAACTTCATTTCTGCACCAGTGCAAAAATGGTGCAAGTGAGGGAAAAAAACCCAGACCCACTGTGTATCTTTGTCCTAGAATATATGGGGGGGGACAAAGGGGACTGCAGGCTTTGTAACTATAGTAACTATAGACACTTTTGGTTAGTGGGGCACCAAGCAGTACATTTTAAATGGGTGAACAGAGAAGCCTGCAGGAATTGCTGTGCTGGAGTAGACACAAATTCCATTGAGTCTCCAATAATTTCCAACACCAGGTCACTTAGAGAAATGGAGGTAATTTCTACAGATTGTGCCCAGGTATACAATTTTTTGCTGTAGGGGACATTTCCCATGTCCCTTCAGAAAGTGACTGACTTACAGCCCAAAGTTTGAGAACTCATCTCTCTCGTAGTTAATGCTGTGCATCTTGGGGTTTCCGGAGGGCATAAATGCATCATATTTACTTCACAGTGAGGTCTGATTCCGGGCTCACATCTCAGTGTAATTTCACTGGCTTCAGTGGAATTGTTCCTGACTTATACTAGTTAAGATTGGAAGAAGATGCGAGGCTGATATTTCAGTAGCACCTTCTTCAAAAGACATAAAGAAACTAATGAGCAGCTGTTGCAAGAGCTCGGAGGGTAACCTATACCCATGAATTATTAATAAAATGCTCCTGTCAGCAAGTGCTCGACAAGGATATTTCGGAAAGCTACGGCTTTATTTTTACTTACCAGTGTATAAAATCAAAGTGTGAAAAATAAAACCATAATAGAAGGGATCACTGGCGTTTTCAGACTGAGGGATAGATAGAAATAAGTCTCGGGGCTGAGGTAACCGTTTCTCTGTCAGTACAGTGTGTGATGGTATCTTGCTTGCTCACTGCTGTATTCCTACTACCAACCAGCAGAATCAAGCTTGCTATTATAGACTCAGATCATAGAACGGAGACCTGTCAGGTCATCAGGCCATTCTCCCTGTCACTTGCAGGATCATTCCCAATTGTTTGCATCTTGGTGTACAGAATGTTTTTATTCATAGTCTCCTGGAAAGAGCCAAGTTTTTTACACCCCTTCACTCTACGTCATGTCCTCTTTTACCATCCTAAATCATTTTCCTACATCCTTAATGTTGTATTGAAGCCAATCTAATTAAGCCATGTTAGTTAAAAACTAAAGCATGCTGCACCTATCTATACCATCTCCTGCTGCTGCAGTGCTAGCTGGGACCTCTATATTTCTTTTCCTCTTACTATTCATTGTGGTACATGGGGGGGGGCAGGCAGAAGAGAGCAAGTGTGTCTCTTGGGCTCAATGGCTCCCTTCTGCTACTGTGCCTGCTGCGGCTGCTGCTTCTGTTGCTTTGCCTACTTACTGAATGCTTGATTTCCTGGCATAGATACAATTCCAGTCTCTCGGCGGGAGGCTGAGGATGTGCAGTACTGCCAAGCGACACTTCCTAATATATCTTACATGTCTCAACTTTTGTTTGGCATCTTGCGTAGCAATGTTCTTTCTCACAGTCTAAGTGTGTGGGATGCTACCTGGCGTGTTTAAGATGCCAGGGGCGGTGGATGGAATAGGTGATGAAAGGGGCACAAACTCCTTCTCATTAGCAAATGCATACACGCATTGCCTTCTCAGAGGCTCAGGTCAGGAGTTGCCAGGGCAGTTCTAGATTATCTCATACTGTATCTGTTAGGGGGCTTTTGCCATTTCCTCTGTCTTAAGAGCAGATTCTTTCCTTCCCAGACAAAACAGTTACTGGACTGATGTTCTTCAGCACACTCTGTGGATCCTCAGCTGGTGTAAAGTGGCAGAACTTCATAGGACGATTTATGCCAGTTGAAAATCTGGACCCTTTTGAACTGTCTCCCACTTCCTCTCTCATGTGTAGACAGGTTCCTGGTTTGGGATCCATGGAGGGCCTTCTGTATACTTTGTTTGCCTTTAACAGAGGACAGCTCCTTGTGCTATTTCTAAACTGTTGTTTCCCATTGAAATACTTCCAGTGATCTGGTTTGAAGAAAACCTTCCTGTATTTATGGACAGAGCTTTATGGGGGCTGTGGGGGAGGGAAGCGGAGGAGAGGAGAAGAGTCTCCTATGAGAATACATTTTCGCTTTTAAACTGGGCATCAACTAATGTGTTGCATGTCTGAGAAGAGCCAAAAGGGAAGGGAGTTTCCCTTGTTAAATATTTACCAGATGCTACTAGATTTCTGCCCATGTATAGAAAATGTGTCCCTTATTTCCATGAGTTTATATCTGGGATTGCTGTAGAAATGTGGGACATGTTTATTCACTTGGATTCCAAGTGTAACATAGTGCTGTCTATAGCGCTTTTGTGTTATTTTGCACATGTACAAATGGTGGCAGGAAATGGTGGATAAGAACTGATATTGATAAAATATTATCCTTGAGACTCTTCAGTGCAGACAGAGAGCACCCAGGGCCTAATTGCTAGTCTCTGGTGTGCTCCAGGGGGAGAAAATGGGTGAGGCTTTCTTTGTCACCAGCAGACCCAGGGGTGGGAGGGAAATCATTATAGACATACTTTAAAATACCGTTGCTCACATTTTACAGACAGGGAACAGAGAAGCACCTAGAGAGAATGCAGGCAGCCATTTATATCAGGCAAATACTGATGTCAGTGATGAAGGTATCATTTGTGGCAAGCTCAGCATACTAGCAAGTTTGTGTAGACTCAGCTGTTGTCATAATTTTCACTCCTCTCCACCTCAGTTGATGGGCAGGTAGCCATCAGCCTAAGAAAACACAGTAAGCACTGAAAAGTGTTGTAACCCAGGTGTACTGGAGTGTGTACCCCCCTTTTCAATAGAAGGGGATGGTCAGAAGGGCGTATGTGCAGGAGATGGAAATTGCAGCTTGCTCGCAGCTTCCCCTTCTCCAGTGTCTCTATAGAGGAAGACCAGGGCACAATATCTTAACTATATACATGGTTTATTCAGATGCAGAATAAAAGGGGAGGGGATAGAATAAACTAGATGGGTGATAAAGATAACTATTGACATGTAATACATTCAAGTCAACAAATAACAGAACAGGTAAGTATAGCAGTCCTCATGACCCATGAGAGAAACCTCAGAGGGTCAGTATGTCCCAGCAATTGATGGGTCAGCACCCTGAAAATGTAAAGTACAATAAACAGTTAATAAACTCTTCAGAATAGAAAACACAACAAGCAATTAATAAACACTCCAAAATGTAAGGTGTGGTAATCCCAAATACTCACCTCCTCGAGAGGAGTCTCTCTCTCTCTCTAGCCTAAACCCCGTCTGATGGGGCTATACACTGTGTCCCTCCCTGGTGGGAAACCCCTTGCCTGAGAACTCACGCTTCTTGGTGAGTAGAGGTCCAACAAAGTTCCTGGTGTTTCATCCCCGGCTAGGCAAGTGCAGCAGGTGCTCTGTCTCAGTCCCCACGTGCTGGTGTATGGTTTGTTGACATGCCCAGGTGGCTCGGCCTTCTCAGCAGGTTGTTGGCCTGGGCTGCCTTCTGCGCCCCCAGGGCCAGGGCTCCAGTACAGGCTCACTGCGCTGCAGAGCTTGTGCTGCCCATGGGCCCTTGCACCCAGCAGCAGGGAATGGGGCCGCCCTCTGCCCCTTCCAAGGGCCCTCAGCTCAATAATGACTCACCATACAGTGGCGTCTGCACCGGTGCTGGCCTCATGCCGGGGTTGGAGACTCGAGTGGCTCCCAAGGTCCTGGTCCCTCTCGGACCCTCCGTGCAGTGACACCTGCACCATCTGGCCTCATGCTGGGCTTGGAGACCCAAGCTGCCTCGAGTGGCTCCCAAGGTCCTGGTCCCTCTCAGATCCTCTGTGCAGTGACACCTGCACCAGCTCACCATGCTCTCTCATGGTGAGGCCTTGGGGACGTGGCCACTTGTTGCTCCCATCTGATGGCAGAGTCCTCGGGCTCTTCAGGGCAACTGGAAGCACCCGCTGGGTTTGCCCCACCAATCACTTTGGCAATTCTCTAAGCCTGAGGAACTGGGTGAAGATAGGCAAGCCTGCCACACTGTAATAATCCAGGATGACTTTTTCAGCTTTTGCTAAGACTTCCTTACCCAGGAGAAATTCCAGTGACTTAGTTCAAGGCTTGTTTTGTTTGATTAAGAGCTGACCAGAGGCCTGTGTATTGTTAAAGGTGACCCCTGACACACCAGGTTTCTGATTTCCACTGAAGGACAACCAGGGCCATTATAAAAGAGTAAATTCCATTTTTCTTGGGATCTCACTACCTTTTTATTTTCATTTGCTCCAGTCACAATGGCAGCACCTATGGCTGCAGTCATCTACCTCCTTCTTGTAGATGCTACGTTCCCAGTCAGTTAGCACCTAACAGGGTTGGAGAACACAGAGAACAGAAGGGAGACCGAGAAACAATGAAAGCATTAGTTTGGACCCTTAAACATCATCCTGTGAATGCAGTCAGGGAGTTTGCAATAACACTGCAATCTCTTTCATGGCAGCTTGTCAGGCTGCTACTGGAACAACGAGAAGCTTTCAAGCTGTGGTAAATATCCTCTGCATCACAATTATGTAACAGACTGTATTGGATCCTCAGTTTATCTGCTAAACAAAAGAGCCAGTTCCTCGAGTGGTGTAAACTGGAGTAGCTCTGTTGACGTCAATGAATGATGATTTATGCCAGCTGAGGAACTAGTTTAGCGTGATTACCCACAACCTACCTATCCACCTACCTACCTAATTTCAAACCCTTTGAAGCTGAGCCCATATTTCTACCTTCTGCTGGCAAAGTTACTTAATTGATTTCTATTTTTTAAAATACTATTTGTTAATTCACATTGTGTATTTCACCAACCAATTATATGCATGGCCATATTGTGTGACTGCAGCAGTCTGGTGTGGTGCAAGGAATGCCACATCATGTGAGACGTTTCATCTCCATGAGTAACCCAGTCACTCTGGTAAATGAATACATGAATACAGTACATCCAGGAGAGATTAAGAGTATTGACCGGTGCTACTAGTCACGACAAATGTCATTGTTTTTTTCCCCTCTCTTTCTTGTTTTCCTGACACATTTTGGTCCCCCTTTCCCTTCTCCCCCTTTCCCTTAAGTAGAGATGACACAGATCAATACCTTTGATGGAAAGTAATAATCAGGCCTATTAAGTGACAAAGGTTTACTCTGTAACAGCTGTGCTGGCGGGAGAGGAGAGCTTGTCTGACTAATGAATCATGAAACAATCAGGCAGTAGCCATTTGTGTTTAGATCTGTAAATATGGTGTGGTTCAAGTGCCAGACCATCTCCAGCACTCCAGCTGGGGGCACAGATGGTCCACATTCAGAGCAGCACAAGTGTAAAGAAAGGGTTTTTTTTCTCTTCTCTGTCCCATACTGCCCCTCTCTGAGGAACAACTCAGCTAGCTTTAGGATAAACTTGTGTATGGGAGAGAGAGTTATAATGCTGCCCTTTCAAACTGCACTGCACCCAGCAATATATGTACTCAATGATGCTGGAGGGGAAAAAAAAATCCAGTAAAATCCCCATCTTCTATATACTGTATAAGGGATTCTGTATGGCTACAAGTATATTTTTCCCCCTCACTGGCAGAATTTTATATTGCTTTACATACCTCTTAATTCTCCATCAAGAGATCTCCTACTTCCTTCTACAGTGGACAATGCCTTTTGCTTTTAATGCTTCATAGACATCAAGGATTCAAAACTGAAATAAGAATGCACATACCCGAAAAGAGACAGAATGTGTATATCCAGATTTATATCTGTAGCCACAGCCCAGTTCTCAGTGGTGTAAACTGTCATAGCTACAATCAGTTCAACAGAGAATGTAGCTCACAAATCTTGTTGGGTTAAACCTGTGTGGTCCTCACCTCTACATGTAAGGGAAAGCTGCTGACCCTTGCTGACTCTCAAGATGCTCCTAATCTCTTCCTACAAGATAATGAAAATGTGATAAGTGCTTTCTCACCTACATGGGAATCAGCCTATGCAGAAGCTCTGCTAGTTGAACACATCCCTTTAATTTTAAAGGGATCTATTGCTTTAAGATGCTCTGGTGAACACAGTAGACCTGACCCTCTACTTCCTTTTGCTTCAGTGGAACTCTACTAAAATCAATAGAGTTGCACAAACATAAAGCCTGAGAAGTAACACAATGATGACTCTGGCCCCTACTGCCTCCGTTTGCTGGTTTGCTGCATCTTAGCCATTAAGGAGTTAATTCTCTATTTTCTGTTGCATTTATGTTTTTGTGCGCTGGTGAGTTTTTTCCACTCTTAGCATTACTATGAAAGACCATTTATAAAATTGCCGGATTTATTTGGACGAGCATGGAAAGTGTGTTCTTTTCTCCTCTCTATCCTTCTCACTAATATGTCAAAGGATTCAATGGCATCACTATGAGGATCAACTAGGAGGGGCAACTGATTAGAAATTTGGGCCACTGGTGGTTTTTTTCAAACGTCCATGGAGAAGACAATATTAGAAGACCTACAAATACTGCTTTCCCTTTCTCTTTCGCTTATATATATTTCTTATGTGAGCCTGTTCCTCTGCTCATTGTCTTCAGATACTGTTACAGAAGTTGCAACTGGTCCTCTTATCTCCTCTAACATGGTGAATCTAGTCCTGATGGGCAAACATATGTCAAATAGCTTCAGCACAAGTTCGAGCTGTTCCTGTGCAATTCTTTATGGCCTTTTCTCATTTTGTTGCTGCTCTTCACCTTGTGCATTTCATCCTACCTGTACAAGCTAAGTACAAAATGCTACTGCGGGTAGAACTGAGGGGTGTTTCATGTTCATTCTGACCTTTCTTTATAATCTATTAAAGGAGCAAGGCAGTGGAGGCTTTGGGCTCACCATTTCTCTGTATTATATTTTATGTAGGTTTTGCCTATCTCATTTCTAACTGCTTCTGATTTCCCCTCAACCTACAAGGGACAGTGAACAGGTTAACCCAGGTGGGTCCCAGGAACACAATGGCCACCAATTCACTGGGAGTTAGGGGGCTGCATTCAATTTCTAAAAAATGTAGCAGATTACAAACAGTTGTGAGGAAAAATCTGCCCTCTGTTACGTTGAAAATCCAGAGGAAACTAAGGGGATGTCTTTATTCACATGAAACAGAATAGAATTTGGTCCCCTCATCTTTAGCTCATAAAGAGTTCAGGTTCCTCATTGCAATTTGGTCAGAATGAGTGACCTAGAACTGTACTGCAGGATTTGGCCACATGCATTACAGCCTGTAAGCTGCTCTGCATGAAATTAATGATTAAACACTTGTCTGACTGGGGCTTCTGAGCCAACCAGAGTTAAAATACAAGGCAAGACAGAGTGATTGTTTTGCTTTGTTTGTGGCATATTTGCTCACTCAATTATAGTGAGGCTAAGAGTCTTGATTCTGATTGCTCAGGAGTGGTTCCATTTACGTCAACACCATTATGTTAGAGTAAAATTGATGTAAATGATATTAGGCTTTGGCCCTTGGAATTTGTTCCAGATTTGAGTCATGACAGGTTTTAAATCCATTTTTTTTAGTGAAGTTAAAAGGAAAACATTTTCAGGGCAAGGGTCATTGCTAACCTCTGTTGCTACAATTCACAAATGCATAGTTATTTATTGATCACAGAAGCAAATTTTTAACTACACTCATTTCCAGTGCTCAAGTGACTCAAAGTGAAATCAACAGTTCTTGTGTTCTGATTACTGAAAGAGAGAGACAGACAGACCGACTGTCCTTCTGGACACATATGGAACATATACAAAAACAGAGATAAGGGGCAGTTCTCTACTTGATGTAAATTGGTGTAGTCCTATGGTCCTCAGTGGTGGCATGTTGCTTTCCATTAGCTGAGGATTTCACCCCACGGGTTCTTGTTAGCTGTCAGTAGTTTATCACTATTGCTAGTTCAAGATGCCCTAGATTGAAAGCCTGGGTGGAGGGGCAGAGAGGAGGAGGGAAGAGGAAAAACAGAGGAAGACAGGATTTTTTTAAAGCTATTATTTTGTGTGGACAAAAGAGCAAGTTCTCCAAAACCCTAAGAAATACAGATTTTGCAGACTTCAACAATACTGCTATTATTCTCCAAAATCACATTACATCCCATCTCATTTGAGCTTTTCAATTGTTATGTTAAACAAAAATGTGGATGGGGGGGAAAGACACCCAAACTCTTTCAGTGAGATCAATACAATCAATAAAGCTCACAAAGGTAATTATTCTCTGATTTAAGACCCCATTTGTGTGTGTATATTATTTGCTTGCATGACTAAAACATGTTAGACACCCAAAAGTTGAAACCTACATGAAAATGATTTTCTCTGGGAAATCGTTTTCTTCCCCCATAACCTTTTCATTTTTGGAATAATTTCTTTTTTTTTCTTCCTTTTTTCCTCATGAGCTGGGTTTAATTTTGCTTTTTGAAGGCATCTTCTTAGAAAAAGCAATTGGGGCTGTGCACAGCTGGTTTTAGAAAATTGAGTTTCTACTGAAACTTCCCTGCTATTATCTTGACAATCTTATTATTATCAAAGCATGTGAATATTAGGTATGACAATGAATGCTCACTGCAGGGAAGAACGTAGCTTGGCCATAAGTGGGAGGGGGCGACTAACAATTGTGCCCCCTGTTGCAAAAGCCATAATAATTTAATATTCTCATACTGGGAGTCTCCATTTTCCTTGGCCTGTATAGAGCCACTGAGTGCATTGTTTCCCTTTGGCCAAATCACAAGGGCTGTTCCTTGAACATTCTGCAAGACTTCAAATAGAGGATCATGCTGATAATGGCTTCAGGGCAGGATTTTTTGTTTTGCCTGGGAGTAAATGATTTAACTATTAAACTGAGCCAGGCTTCTCGCTTTTGAATATAATTTATTTCAAGGTTGCATTAAACTTATTAGGAGATTCTAGTTTTTCTTCCTTAGCAGTTCTGGTAGCAAAACAAATAACAAAGACAAATCTGCTAAATAATATAGACTAGATATACTTGAATTGTCACAGAATTGTCACCATTATTTCTCAGTTACACAATCTAGGTCTGGATTTTTTTTCCATCCTATATCTACCCTCAAAGCTAAATTTCAGGTCAGTATATATCAGGCAGTGATAGAAAGTATCATTTTAAAGGTACTGTAAACAAACTCGGCAAATAAGTCATTGACTGAATTTTAAGTGGGTGCCCTCAGCTTTTTGACCCAATATATTAACACACCTTGTATGGCAAGAGAAGTCCAGGCCTGGCAGATTCTCCCTTCTTAATTAATTTTTGTTGTATTCACTTTGCACCCAGTTTTGATGAAAAGATAAAAAAGATACGCAGAGAGAGATTATACGTGAAGCTAAAGCTGACAAGACCAGCGACCACATAAATTCCTGTTAGTGCAGGGGCGTACAGTTGCATATTCAAATCCCAATCCCCAGAAACAGAGTGATTGTAGTGGATTAAGCCAAATGTCATGGCCCAGATTTACGGTGCCAAAAACTGATCCCACTGACATCAATGGAAAAACTCTCATTGACTGCAGTGGGAGCAGGATTTGCCATTCATCTGACAAGAAGTATCAATCAAAAGATCTTTTACTATTAGCTAAATCAGGGGAGGAATGATAAGACATAAGCAATAGAAGCAGATTGTTTTTTGAATGACTATACACTAGCAGCTTCTATTAAAAAAATCTTCTCTGTATGTGTGTGTGTGTATATACATACATGTATGAGTGTGGGTGTATAGTATATAGATATATAGAGAGGTATAGATATATATAGACACTTGGATGAATGTGTGTATATATGTAGTATATAATATATCTAGGGGTGTGTGTGTGTATACAGAATCAGAAAATATACACGCACACCTTTGTATATTATATACTATACATATACCCATGTTCATGGATGTGTATACACACAGGCGAGTCACTTATGTATATCTCATGCAACTGAGACTATTTTAGGATGGTGTAGGTGAAGTTCACTAATAAATATCACATTACAGTTTTAAGCCCAAGCTGGAGATTCCCATGACCACAGGGGTCCTGCCTCTTGTTTAACAGCCTGGTGGTCTGAAACATCAAGGTCAGAGTGCATCTATTGGCCTGTGCATCTATTGTTTGCAGAGGCTGGTGAAAGGGATAATCATGTCTGAGTCAACCTCCATGTCCAAGCTGAACCATTTGAAACCTGGCTGTGAATTATGATGGAGAGATATTTATGCTGGGTAGCCAGTTGGCGCCACAGAAGTGGCCGCTTTCTCCAAATGTGGGTAAGGGAGTGATGTTTGGGGTAAGTTAGATGAGGCATCAAGGTTAGCACCCTTGATCTTCCTTTGTTGAATGTTGTGGGATTTTCAGCCTTCACAAAGCAGACATCACCCAAAGCCAGCAGAGGAAGCCTCTGCATTTCACTTACTCTTGTGCTCAAAGCAGAGAAACAAGTATGTGTATGTGCATGTGTGTGTGTGCCCCTCTCTCGGTTCAGTATCAGGGTGTCATTCTTTTTGTCAAGAAACAGGGGACTCCGCTTGTGTATATATACTGCAGTTTACTGTAAACAGATCCAAAAGGAACATGAACTAAAGAAGACTGACCTTTGTGATGTATGTGTTATTGGGTAAACTGTGAAAAAAAAAATTCTCATTTTTTCTGGGAGTTTCTCCAGACTCTGTAAGAGAGAAAGACCTGGGGCTAGATTCTCTCCTCAGATGCACTTGTGTAGATTAAAATGATTTCTTTTGAAGTCAGTGCAGCTGTACCAAAACAAACCTGGGTTAAATGAGAGAGGGTGAGGCACCTGTGGAAATGAAAAGGCAATGAATTCCTGACAGGAGAAAGGAGATGTATAACCACCCATGGAAAAAGTTGCTATAGCCTGTTATTGACAGCAAACACTAAACAGGGGATTCAGAAAAGCAGACAGGTCCCATAGCCGGCATAATTTTGCATAACTCCATTAAACTCATTATACCCCACTATTCATAAACCAAAGTGGTTCTCAGTCTTTTTAGACTCAAGGCAGCCTTTTGAGACTAATGGCACCATTCAGAAAATGCCAATTCCTAGCTTTCACTTGTCTTTGGACTATGGAAAAATAGTAGAGCAATTCTTCTGTTGCAAAGAATTTAGAACGATTACAACAGGTCAGAAGGTTTTTGACACTTTAGAGTCCGACTTGAAATCTCTGGTTTTATCTTGTGAATCACTTGTAAACAGAAAGCAGTTGCTAACTGCTTGGGATTAGGAAGGACTTTTCCCAATGGGCAGGTTTTTCCGTAACCAGCCTTTATGAAGTTAATTGTACCTTGTAAAGCAGTTTGTTGTGGTGAAAGTTGGTGACAAACCTGGATGGATCACTGGATTCAGGTCAGCACTTCCTGTGTCTCTGTACACAGGGGGCTGAATTTAACTCAAGTGTGACCCTACTGAAACCAAAGGAATGAAACCAGGAAAGACAATTCCTGGATAATACCACAATTAGGCATTTTGTATGAAAATTTTGGCAAATACCTTGGAGTCCTGCTTTGTGAATACACCGTCGGTTCTGAGGACAGCACTCTCTTTTACAACTTGCTTGATATGGGTAGCACTCAATCAATGCTATTCCAGAGCAGAAGTTGGAAATCAGATGTCAGAACTAGTAAAGGGCTCTTTTGTGTAGTCCTTATTGCAAGAAGTACCAAGGCCTACTCTGAAACCATTGTGGTTCTTTCTTTTCTCTGACAATAAGCAATGCAGTGTCAGAGCTTCATGATAGGCCAGTGCAGTGCCTTTCAACCGGTGTGCTGCAGAACACCAATGTGCTGTGAGAAAGTTGGTGTGCCGTGCGAATTCCCTGCTGTGCGGTGAGAATTTTGTAATAATGAGAAGAAAGTTCTCCTGCCTCCTAGCGCTACTGAATAAGCCACGCCGATGAGATATTCACAGAAGACTCATATATGCGTTGGCTGTGGAGGGGGGTGGGGGGAGAGAACAAGACAAACAGAAGGAAATTTGTCTACTGTGCATGTGTTGGCTGTGGGGGATGTGCAGTTCACAAACCTCTGAATGGCTGTACCGCAGAATTTTGTCATAGTAGTAAGCCACAATGAGCTCATACGTACGGGGATGGGAAATGCCTGAACAGGTGTGCCATGGAAAATTTTTATTACTGTAAGTTTGCCTTGGGCTGGAAAAGGTTAGGAGACACTGGGCTAGTAGGACCTGGCCTGCTATGACTTCAACGCTGCCAGGTTAGTGCCCATTGTGTTCTAACCTTGCGGGTGGTTTTGTAGAGTACCTTTATGGCCTCTTTGAGGAAAATTTTAAGCCTCTGATTTCCACATATTGCTGCCATGAAATGTTTAACTCAAGCAGACACTGTACATATGCTACTGTACCTTCAAGGACCTTTTGCTGGCTAGTTGTAGTATTTTGAATTGTCTTTATGATATTTTTCATAACTTGTCTGACAGTGGGTGGTCTGAGACCTTTGGATCTGTTAGATGAGCTGTGAGGCCCAAGTGATCTCCTTCATTGTCTGGGGCAAACTGAAGTAACCAATCAGAAATGGGTTGGGGAGTACCATTATGAGGAGATCCGAAGCTACGTGGAAGTACCAGCCTTCCCCCAACATGGGGTAAGCCTTTCCATTTTGGCACCAAGATCTGGGGCGCCATAGGAACTCAGGGTACATGGGTGGGCAGTGAAAGTACTAGGGGGATCAACCCTTTTACAAAGCTTATTTCTCTCTGGAGAAAGAGGCAGTGTGATCTTATGAAAGGGCATCAGACTGGGATCCAGAGACCTGGTTCCATTCTGAATATCTGGTATGACCCTGCTGGCTCATCTGAGGTAAGGGATTTCTGTACTCTCAATCTTTTGTTTGTCTTGATAACTTAGACCATGAGCTTTCTAGGTCTGGCATGGTCTCTTACCATGTGTTTGTACAGTGCAAGTGGAAGAAATCTAAGCTGAATCCTCTAAGTGCTATTATAAATAAGGGAAGGGTAAGCTGAGCAATAGCTAGTTTTTATAACTTCTTCTGTGTACCAGATTTCTGTTGAAATTATGAACTAAATAATCCAGATATAGGGGTATTAATATTCATTTTACTTATGTTACTAGTGGAGATGGTCATTTTCTAGCCCATCTATTGATGAGACCCCTGGCCTAACCAATACTTTGTTACTCCACAAGTGTTTATTTATTTAAATGCTTAGCAGAATCACATTGGGATGGTGCTACATTGGTACATCACAAGCACAGCCTCAAGGCTATTCAAGCTGAAATGTAGACATGTACTAACAGGACATGAAGCCACATTCTCCCTTGATTTACGCTCATGGCAACCTCACTGACTACAATGCTTAGGGAAGATGTTGGCCCATAGGGTCAGACCACCTTTGGCTTGATCCTAAACTACTGAAGTTACTGGCAATTTAGCAACTGACTTCAGTGGGACATGACTTTGACCTTGAAGCAAAACATGGCAAAAGCCATTGAACCATGGGAACTTTCTTTATATCAGGTTCTAAAAATGTTTCATGCACTCAGATACTATAGTGATTATCTTGGTATAAATGCCTAGGCAGATAAACTGATGCTATGCAAAGATTCAGGAGGCAACACTATACAAACCTCTGGAACTCAATGCAGTATTAATCTGAGAGGAAGTCTGGATCAGTGGTTACAGCTCAGTATTGCCAGTAAATAAAATATAAGATGCTTAAAGCTAAGCACTTGTTTAAATGCTTTGCTGAATAAGGAGGGCTTTCTGCATCAGTGCCTTTGCCTCCGTTTCTTCCCCTGTTATAGTAATTCCTGGCTATCTCAAAGGTTTTGTGAGAATTAATTAATATGAGTAAAATACCTTGTGATCCATGGTAGAAACTACTATGTAAATTCCAGGAAGAAGTTAAAAAAAAAAAATCTGAGCAGATGCATACACACTACTGCCAGCATGTAAAGGGTTAAACAGGACGTCACTACTGGTCCCATTAATTGGGCACATTTTCTATAGTGTGGCTTCCAACACAATTTCAGAAGCTCAAGGATGTGAAAAAGATGGAGTGAAACCAATGCAAAGTGGGCTTAAAGTGACTGTTCTACTAAATGTCAACTGCCCAACTAAATATAACCCTGAAAGTGAAATTTATGCTTTTCACTCCTTCGCTTTTTTATTGTGGTGAGAAAAAAAACAGGAACTCAACGGGCTGTAACTTTAATAGGTCATTCCAGCCAGTGCTTACCTTTACAAAATCCTGATAATACTGGGAAGACAATACAGTGATCAAAAGCAGTGATGAGATTTTTTAGCAGCATTAACCGTCATGACCTAGCAAAATGAAAGAAAATGGTTTAACAGAACTGTCAGATCCAATATAGCTAATAAAGGCATGGATAAATGTTTATTACATACCGGAGACAGATCATTTCTGTACAGAAATTGAGGATGACCTTTACTGATAACTCTTATCTGCCTGATATCCTAAATAAGAAAAAGAGAGAGAGGGAAAGAGAGAGAGGGCTGCTCCAATGCTGATATTTATGAAAGGTGGAAAAAATTACAATTTGCAGATGATTGTTTTTAGATGAGGGCAATCATGAAAATAAAGATATGCAGCATTTGTTAGGCACAAGACATTTCAGGCCCTTACTTGTTTGTGTCAGGAGGGAAATGATCATGTTCATGTTGGGGTACTCACTGGTACTCTCTTGATTTTTTGCTTGTATATATGTATATATATTATGGAAGGAATTGATTTACCACTATTATGCTTTTGTAGTGTAACTGGTTACAAACTAGGGTACCCCAGTTGTGAATCACTTTCTAACCAGCCAGATTTGCAAAGGCTCAGCACCCACAGTTGGAGCCAGATCTTCAAAAATATTCAGCACCCACCATCGTGACTCATATTGTTGCACTTGAACATTTGCAATTCCAGCCCACTACTTTTGGTCCCTAAATGTGAATAGAGCTCTTTTGGGACTCTACCATCATAGAAAAGTGACACACAAAAAAAGGATGTTAAAAAAGCATGATTCAAATGGACAAGTTAAGCATTCAAAAGTTGGGAAATGCCAGAATTAAATTTTCCCATGCAACCTTAGTTCAGTTTCCACTTCAGGCATATGCATTATATGTCCTTATATGACCACATACCGTTTGTTTTCACAGAGCCCCTGCCTCATTCAATGCCTAGGGTGGACATTCACTTAATTGGTAATATTTTAGTATTCTGCTTTGTCCTCAGAGTTCACTATATGGCCTGAGACCTTATTTACTGTGCACTGGTCCAACCTTGCTCAGAAGACAGAGTTCCTAATTTCTTTCTGTGATATTGATCCTTGTAGTCTTTGAGTACTTCACAAACGTGAAGCAGTTCATTGTATCCTGTGAAGTGATGGTAAGGATATATTTATGCAAATATCTCCACTTTACAGCTGGAAAGTTGAGGAATAGGTTAAGGTTAGACATTTCCAGTAATCTGGGGTGCCAAACTTCACAGGCGTAGAATTTTCAGAGTTCTTAGCATTGTATAGCATATCTCCAGGTGATATAGGCTACAAATGTGAGCTCTCAGCATTTCTATATGTCAAGTGAGTACCAAGTTGGGCACCCAAGAAATGAGGTACAAGCAATAAATGGCCACCTGTGAAAAAAATCTGGTATAGGTGCCTTGTAAATGAAGTTGGAACCAGGTCTGCAATATGCAGTTAATTAAAAAAATACATTTATCCAGTTAATGATCATAATAAATAGTGATAAACTTCTGCCTTTGCTAGTTCTCTGAAATGTATGTGTTTGCCCATTATATACAAAAATTCTAAAGTATCTCAAAATACATTAACTCTGTAACATACTGTTGTTAGTACCCAAATATGTCACCAGATCATCAGCTAGTATCAATTAGCGCAACCCTATTAACTTCAGTGGTGCTATGACAATTTACCTCAGCTGACGTGCTGGCCCTTGGTCTGACATGTAATGAGAACAAGTTCAAGCCTGCGTCTTATGACACAGCTTTATAGAAATAAGAGTGTGTGGTTTCTCTATTATGTATATGACTTATTAGAGTCCAGCAGTCATGCTTTGGTCTAGTGGTAGTTTAAGAGTAAGCTGAAATCATACTTAATGATGCAACATGAAGCAGGGAAGAGGAGCCCATATAATTAATGGCCTCATCTAACTCCTTAAAGAATTATATCAGATAAGGAAACTGCTTAAATCAGTGCTGATGAGAGGCTGAAAACTTCCTACAGCGCTTGCCCAGAGTCTTATTAAAAAGCCTTTTACTTTCCAGTGCTGTTTAGCTCCTTTTTTTTTTACAAGTCTGTAGAGGTACATTTGGGCTGCCATTTTCTAATGCGCAAATACAAGGCAGGTGAGACTGTTTTACTCTTGAAGACTCATTTGGTAGTATGTTGGAGCAATCTTATTCATTAACTCTCCATGCTTGTTTATGAGAATACTTTCCTCCTATTAAAAAAGGATGAGTTGTTTGTTTTTCTTCTGTCAATAGGGACTTTTTCAACACTATAAAATTAGGCATGGGACTTTCCCAAAACAGCTTCACTAAAGAGGAACAAGCTAAACCAGCAACTTTTAAAATGGATGGTCATGTCTCTCATTTGATCATCATAAGCCAGGCAAAATTTTGCACACAACAAATCTTTTGGATAAGCATATAGCAGTAAATGGGCACAAATATGGATCCTTTAGACTTTTTGAGACTGCTGTTGAACCTCCTAATTTTTCTCCAGTGTGATTAATTTTTATTGTGAAAGAAATATAGCCTGATCCTCCCATTCTTGCTGAGGCAGATCCCAAGGAAAGTTGACAGAAGGTTTGATACTGATTGCAATGGACCTAGGATTTCACATCATCATGTCCAAAGGACCTGATTCATAGTCTCTTGAAGTCAGTGAAAAGACTGTCCTACTGAATTAATAGGATTGGATTCAAATTCCCATCTGCTTAAAATGGCTTAGGTAAAATCTTGTGAACATCTGAGCCTTCACTCAGAAGTGAGTGAATGAAGTGAGAAATCAAAGCAATTTGGAGAGCTTTTTAATTTTTTTCTACTACTTTTCCAAGGGGTTGGGAACCAGGTCCATGTTTTAGGTATTTTCAACCCAACTGCAGGCAACCAGGCTCAATCTCTCAACACAGACCCTGTCCTAACAAGAAATCCAGTTTACTGTTGCAGGCTCAAATAGCTTGCTCAAGCATCCAGGGCCAGATCCTCACTTGCTATTCAGTGGAGCCTTACAAATGCCTACATACTCCATGTTCAGCTCAGCATTTAAGCACATTTGTGCCTTTAAGGAGAGATGAACAGTCCCATTGAATAGAGTAGGACAACTACTATGCTTAGAGGTGTGCACTCTTTATATGTTTACTTGCTGTCATGGGGGCACTTGGGTGCCCCGTTCCTGAGTAAGGATTAGAGCAGCTGCCAATCACCAGGGCAGCTCAGCTGTGGGTTGCGGGAGTAACCAGGTCGGCCATGTGACCAGAAGGGGGCAGGGCTGGGCCCTTATAAACAGCTAGGCCGGAGCCTGGCTGGG
>NW_017729023.1:2493131-2493401 GCF_001723915.1 Gavialis gangeticus | reverse complement strand
TGGAGCAGGCCCCAGCGAGGGCAAGCGCACAAGAGGCGCGTGGCATAGGGACCCTGAGAAGGGTCAGGGGCCAGGCACGGCTGCATGCCACCTGAGCCCCAGTGCCGGGAAGCCCGAGACAGGGCTGGTACGTAGGCTCGGCGGGAGCCAAGGGCACGAGCAGCGCGGAGGTAGGCTCGGCGGGAGCCACGGATGTGAGAGCGCGGGACCGGCTAAGAGAAAGCCACGGGCACGAGTAGCGCAGACAAAGGCCCCAGTGAGGGGCAAGAG
>NW_017729023.1:2481563-2492981 GCF_001723915.1 Gavialis gangeticus | reverse complement strand
GTGCTAAAGGGGAGGTAGGAGGCACGCATAGCCCATAAGGCTGGGGGTGCACCAAGTCACCCTTAAATCTCAGGAGATCATAGGCAGCCTCCCATATTACATTATATAAGATCAAAGACATGGCGGGCGAGAATAAGAGGGTGCTGATCTCCTAATTGCCGCGGCAAGGGGGCGCTAGCGGGATCACGGCCGCTTGTAGGCCCCACTCCGTTACACTTGCTGTGTAGGTTCAAGGCTGATTCAAGGCTCTTCCATGCAGTCTAGACTGTTCATGCAATATGAGGTTTTGTTAGCTCTCCAGAAATAGTCTAGGAGGTGAACTAGGCAAGAGAAAGGATGACGTAAAAGAGGTGTGGTTTAGCAGTTTGGGAACAGAATGGGGCTGACTTGAATGTAACATGTGGCTAGGAGCCAGGGACCCTGGAATTCTAATCCTAGATGGGCCACTGGGAATGTGGCCTTTGTGGCCTTGAGTTGATTGCAAAACTGCCCTGTGCACTGGGTTACCCATCCATAGAGAAAGGGTAATGACACTTCATTCTACGCTGAAATGTTGTTTGTTGTTGTTGCTTACACTGTATTCTAGGGATGTAGGGCTAAATTCTCTTCTGGGGTCAACATGTGAAAATATATCAAAATTAATGGAGCAGATCCAATTTACACAGCAGGTAGTTAGGTGCAGAACTATTTTGGTACTTCAGTCCCATTGATTTCAATGGTAGTTAGATACCCAAATACTTTTTGAGGATCTGGGCTTTGTTCCACACATGCTGAGCATTATTCTAATGTAGGTAGGTAACAGCCATATTTTAGCTCTCTATCTTGTTCTTCCCATTGCTATATTTACTATGTGCCTCTAGCCAGTCTGACTTTCTAATTGGCTTATCCCATAAAGGAAAGTCTTTAAAAAAATCTAGGTGGCTACTGGCTTGCTTGCATGTGCTGGTTTTCAAACTCCTAGTGCAGTTCTCAGTTCTGGATTTAGACTCTGAGACTTTTTCAAGTAAATTATTTAAATCAGAAGAAAAAATATTGGGGAAATTAGCTGCAGTTTTAAAATGGAATATTTTGTCAAAATCAAATTTATTTCAATGAAGGAGAATCACTCTAATGTCTGAGAAGAATGCAAAGATTAAATGAGGTATGAATAGCTGTAAGATGGGACAATTACCACCTCAGAAACAATATATTTGTAAAGTTAATTCCTCTTGAACATGAACAATCTCCTTACACTTGACCCCTTTCTATTGCCTCTTCCATGCTTGAACTCTCCTTGAACTTTGAAGATCCATCTTGAGAGTACGATACGGCCATCTCTTTTGCATCTGGTTATTTTAGCTCCAATTTGCAGCCCTAAAACGGCAATTATGGTGATATATTGCTGAAGTCACCCAACATGGATTAGTATCGGGATCAGCACATTTATGCACAGGAGTAGTGAATGGAGACTACAGCTATGATTTTAAATGACTTGATTAATTCTGAAACAACATTTCAGAGTCCATTAGGTCCAGCAGGTGTTGGGGTTCAGTCTGCACTTCCACCCTGCACCAAATGTTCAGCTCACAGTCCCTTAAAGAGCAAGAGAACAATGTATTTACCACTTCTCTTTCCCAAGATTTTTTTTCCACCATCCTTTAGTAGAAATTCATTGGCTTGGGGGCAGTTTGGACAATGCAGTCATTTCCAGAATCACATGGCCAAACTCACATTACTATTTGCTGGACCTGATGATCTTGTGAGGTCCTTTCCTGCCCTAATGTCTATAATATCTGAACCCAATATGTCCCTTTAAATCTTTCTATGGATATAGGGTTGGTATATACCAAAATGAGAGCCTTCACTTTCTACTAGCTGGTCAGCAGTGCTATTTCTTTAATACACCAGGGAAAAAAGAAATGTTTGGAAGCTACAAAAAACTTCTCACACCAGATTCTGTTAGGACATATAGTTTTGCTACAAACAGATTTTTTCCCTACCTTATCAGTGAAAAGAGACTAGAATTTGGTTCTTTGATTTTAATGAGCTCTGTCATCATCTTTCCTTCTTATACTGACAGATTGTCATTTGGTGTAAATCAGGATAGTTCCATTGTCTGAAAAACAGTGAGGTCAATTTACACTGCCTGAGAATCTGGCCTGAGTGTCATTGTTTGTTAGAAGAAATCTCAAGCCTGAAAGTGCATGCCTACACAACAGGATATTCATTGCTGATGCCGTTGTATTGTCAGAGACAGATCCTCAACTAATGTGAAGTGGTGTTTCTAAAAAGGTTCATCTCAGCTGAACAGCCCATTGGGCCGATGTGGTTAATACATGCCAGTTTCTATAGCCAGTGGCATACAGGAGGGCAATGTGGCTAGTATCATGCCCAGCCACCTTCTATTCTCCAGGCTAAATGACCACATGCTGGTAGACAGGTGGTTTAACTCAGGGTGGCCTTTGGCATAAATTTGAAGCAGGACTTGCACTTAGAGCTCTGAAGCAGTGGCAAGACACCTTAACCAGTCTGCCACTGCACCCCTGTAAAGTGGTTTATCTCCATGCTGAAGTCCCTACCTGGCTGTTGATGTAAGAAAGAGAGATAGTAAAATAGATTAAAGTCAAGGGATTGAATCTTGGCTGTTCTTTAATCTCAGAGGGATAGTTCCTCAGCTGGTGTCAGTCAGAGTAGCTTTGCTGACCTAGTTCCAGTTCTGTAACTGCTCAAGGATGTTCAGTTTATAAGCACTGTTATTGGGCTGTTAGGTTTTAGATCCAAGTTTTCCACTGCTTTGTACCCAGTGTGGTGATTTACTGTGTTGGTATAAAATGGATTTATAAAATGCTACATATTTAGAACAGGGGTGTGCATGTGCTTTTCATGGATGGACATGATTACGTAAGATCATTAAGGTACTTTTCTGCCTTTTGCCAGGGAGGAGGAGCCAATATAAGCACAGCATGAGGCCTTAGGTGCTGCCACCTTTCAGGATTCTCTGTGGAGGTTATAGGGAATTTTAAAACTTTGGCTGGGCTTTATAGATCCACTGAGGAATATGATGGCTCTGAGCATCTCTTGCAGGGGCCCCTCTGACTTCTTATTTTCATCCAGCAGAGTGACGGTTACAGCCACTTTCCTCTGCTGCAGTGTCCTTTTAACAGATTTTTTTTATCTGGCATAAACCCAGGGTGAATGTGGCACAATATATGGAGTATTAAGATATAGAAAACTAATAGCTGCATTAATAAAGTGAGGGTAATGGCCTCTCTGGTCCCTATGTGAGACAATTTCTAATGTTATCAGCTTTATATGTAAGAATTTAAAAAAAAAAATACTCTTGGAGTAGTACTGAGTTCTGGAATTAATTAGTTAAGATCTGTGAACATGGTCCTGATTCAGAAAATCTCTTAAGCATGTGCTCAGATGCATTCTTGAATGGGCGCAGATGTAAGCATATGCATAACTGCTGACCTGAAGGAGACCTTTTGTGTGGTATGCATTATCATCATCACTGCTGACTGTGACCAAGCTGGGACCAAGTTTTCACAGCTGTGCCATAGTTTGAGTCTGGGAATGGGAGACCAGCTGCATTTAAAACAAGACCTCAGAAGAATGGGTGGGGGGAGCATTATTTTTCTAATGCATACATTACTACATTGTTACATCTTTTGGGCTAGATCCTGGATTCCTTCCTCTGTCTTTACTTAGGCAAAGTTTCAAAGTTAAAGCAGTTTTGGACAAGTCAGACCACAGACTTAATTCTGATACCATTGTTCATAGATATTAACCCTTGAGTAGCCCCACTGAAGGACTGTGTGAGGATTAGTGTGCTATTCTAGGTCAGGGTTGTCCAAATGACAGCCTTCTGGCTGCATGTGGCCCATGAAGAGTTAATTTGTGGCCCCCAGGCTCTGCTGCTATCCCTATTGCTCTGATTGCAGCAGCAGGCAAGGTCTCCAGGCTTCCTCCATGGCTTCCACTTTCTGCCCCTGTTCCACAGCACGTGGCAGGACACGAGGGTCCCTGGCAGATACGTCTGTATTCCACCTTGATCCCATGAGCCACCGGGGACCTCGGTTGCTAGCTCCTCTATAGAGCCATCACCATGGGCTTGTATTTGGCATAGTTCACAGACACCCCTGACATGTTCTCTTTCTGTGTGCAAAGGGAGACCCTGGTGCATGCCTTCCTGGAGTGCATCAGGCTGTAGACCCTTCACCACCTCTTCCAGAACCTTCTGCTGAGCTTCTGGCTGTACTTCTTCCCCTCATCTTTTTATTTTTGCACTCCCTTTCTGCAGCCCTACCAAGTCCTGCAACTTCCTTCTCAAATTCCTCCTGGCCCTAGCCAAACTAGTGATATATCTCACTAGGAAGGAAGCTCTGGCCAGGAGGACCCCTCAGGGACTGTGAGGCCACTTTCCTGTCTCTGGTCTGATTCTGTCTCCAGGCAGAGTATCATTGGGAAGTGTCCACTGGCCCCTTGGACTCATTTGAGGGCCACTGGGCACTGTCTGGTATCCTCCCTTGGTGTACTTGTTATTAACCTTTGGCCTTCACTCCTGGCCCCATTTTCATTATTATTATGTACCAAGGAATCAGTAACATGTCATTAATGGCCCCTGTTACCAAAGAAGGCTTAAAATTTACTTGGTGAGCTTAGGCTCACAATTCTCATTGTCATGTTAAAAGTCCTGTTCCTGCCTCAGAGGGTGTGGCAGTGCAGCACAGCACAGTCTGTGGTGCCATGGCCTAGGGTGCTGCCATGAACAGGGGAGTTCATTGCTGGAGTGGCTGGGGACCCCATGTGGCAGATGGCCCAGAGGGGGCTGTAGCTTGTCCTGCTGCAGGCCATGGGGAATTCAGTACCTGGCTACTTAGAAGTTGGACAGCCATGTTCTGGATGAATAAGAATATCTGATTCTGTCCCTGGCGAGGGGCCCACTATTTGATCAATAGTGTTAAAGGCAGTGGTCCTTTTCACCTACTGTCGAAGATAATAGGTACAGAAAGGTAGGTCCCAATTCTGTCTGGGAAATTGTAGAGTAGGGAACACCCAGGTGATATTGCTTGTGTCTGAACTAAGCCTATAATGGGCCTTTTTCTTTAAGGATCCTGTAGTGGGTTCAGGATAATTTTGGACCAGTCTTTATTTTCCTGGGTACATTTGCCTCACAGGAACCACTGTAAACATAAATCACCAAATCAGCAAACAAGCATAAACATGGACTATAAAGGGTTAACTCAGTCCTGGGGCCTTTTCCCAGACCCTGAAGGGGTCTAGGTTCATGCTGCTTTCTCAGCCCTGCAGTCTTCCTTCTCTCTCTGTTATGAGTTCCTCTGGTGGGTGCTGCTGCTTCCAGCTTTGCAGCCCCTGGGTCTTTTCCCAGGCCCTGGGAGAGTCCCTGACCCAGTGTTACAGGTGTTAGCCAAACAGCCCTCTCCTCTCTGTCTCACTCTATATCCTGTCTCTCACTTTGACTCTCCCCCTTAGTTCCCTTTCCTGGGAGCCAGCTAATTATCTTTTTCACCTGGCCCAGTGCTCCTAGGCAGCCTGAAATCCCTTTCAGGCTGCCTGCAGCTGGGCTATAGCCTCTGCCACAGGAAGAGTTTATGCTTGTTTGCTGATTTGGTGATTTATGTTTACAGTGTTTCCTGTGAGGCAAGTGTACCCAGGAAAATAGACTGGTCTGACTTAATTCTGAAGCCTCCACACTTCAGGAGGGATGTGGACAGCATTGAGAGGGTCCAGAGGAGGGCCACTTGCATGATCCAGGGGCAGCAGCGCAGGACCTACGAGGAGACGCTATGGGACCTTAACCTGTTCAGCCTTCACAAGAGAAGGCTGAGGGGGGACCTGGTGGCCATCTATAAGGCTAGGGGGGACCAGCAGGGTTTGGGAGAGACTTTGTTCCTCCGAGCACCTCCTGGAGTACCAAGGAATAACGGCCATAAGTTGCTAGAGAGTAGGTTTAGATTAGACATTAGAAGGCACTACTTCACTGTCAGGGCGGCTAGGATCTGGAACCAACTTCCAAGGGAAGTCTTTAAGAGGAGGCTCAACATTTGCCTGGCTGGGGCCATTTGAGCCCAGTTTTCTCTCCTGCCCAGGGCAGGGGGTCAGACTAGAAGATCTACAAGGTCCCTTCCGACCCTACATCTATGAATCTATGCCTGCTATAGCCTGCTATGTGCAGCCTGTTACATGGGGGCTACAGCCCCTGAAAGCATGTAGCCTGCTGAAGACCCCTTCAGTGGAGTTGCTTGTGGGTTAGGAGGGAATTCATGACCTAGAATACTTCAATAATTGGATTCTATCTTTCAGAAAACCTTTTAAAAATAAATTAGGCAATCACTTGGCTAACATGGTTTATGTAGGGATGATTCTGCCTTGAGCAGTAGGTTGGACTAGATGACCTCTTACCTCCTGAGGTCCCTTCCAGCCCTACTTTCCTATAATTTTATTAGTTTAGAGCAGTAGTTCCCAACCTTTTTTTTTTATGTGCCCCACTGCTGTGAGTGGAGTGCTGTGGTGACAGCCTGGGGGCAGGGGCTGGGGAGCTCCCAGCACGTGGCGTGGCTTATCTTTCCTGTGCAGCACTGCCGGCATTGCCCCCATGACTCTCATTTGGGTTGTAACCCGGGGTTGGGAACTGCTGGTCTAGAGACTCAACAGGTCTGATCCAGAACTCATACAAATCAGTGGAAGCCTCTCCATTGGCTTCACTGGCTTTGGATCATGCTCTCAAAGGATAGATTCTGCTCTTGGCCTCAGTGGAGATAATGGATTTACTCTGAATTTATACTGCTGGGACTGAATGCAGACTTTGGCTAGTAAGCTTGAAAAAAATATTTGGAATTACTGAATAACCAGTGTATTAACTCTGCTATTCCCCTGTAGCAAGTGCAGTTCATGAAGATAAGCAAGCCTATGAAATCTTTAACTGGAGTAGCAGTCTATTTTAAAGTTTTTTTTTCCAGTTCATGTATTTTTAAATTGCTGAATTAGAGCTGAAGATTTTTGTAGGTGATATCTTTTATTGGACCAACTGCATGGCTGAGATAGACTTAGACAAGATTTCAGATGTAAGGCATTTTTCTTTAGGTGTAGGGAACTGGTAAGATTTGTATTTGTTTTGTACCTCTGAGGAAAATAAAGTTGGAACAGTTGTTTTCATGGGGTTTTTTTCCTTTTTCAAATTGTTTGGGATATTTGGATTTTGAAAGAAAATCTGAAATTGACACTTTCTGATCATTCTTTATTTCCTGAAATGTCAACAAATATGTTCAGATTGTTGAAAAAGGCCCCCTTTTGGTCAAATAAAATGAAATAGAATAAAATAAAAAGAAGTTCCAAACTCAAAATGTTAATCAACTGCATTGCTGAAACCTGATGATTTATGTCCGTGCATCCTCCATAATGCTGGCAGAATATTCCCCTCTGAAAAATGTATTAAGAAAATACCAAATTTAGGGCTTAATCCTGCACTTTTCGAAGTTTCCAGTTCCTTTTGCAGCAAAGCTGTAGCTTATAAATCTTGGCCTGAATTCAGCTAAAGATAGAAAACTGGTTACTCTAGTAAATGTGTCTCAGTAAGGATATTTCCTTTAAATTTAAAGATGGGGTTTAAGCTAAACCCTATATCAAAACCTTCTGAAATACTTTCCTTCCCCCTCCTCCCCTGCTCCAAACCCAAGCTGGACCTAGCTGTTGAGAGGCAGAATGGAGCTATGAATACATGCTGGACTGGACCTTAGGAAAGTGGACTCAATTCCTGCCTATTCCTTTGTGATTGTGGAGAAGCCTCAGTTAATCTCCCTGTGCCTTTGTTCCCCATCTGTTAAATGGAGATGCTAATGCTTCCTTTGTACATTTAGATTGTACTGTCTTATAATATGGGCCTAGCACAACGGGGTCTTACTTTTGGCAGGAGATTCCAGATGTGACCATAATTATAATATTACTAAGTGTGCTTTTATTTCTAGTTCATGGTGCTTTTGCTGTTCCTAAGACTGGGTCCACACCCAAAGGTTGGGACTTGGGTTCATTACTGTTTTCAAGATATACATCCAAAGTAGCTTTCTTCAGGAACAGCTGCTGTGTAATTGTGCATGTAGGTGTGTGCATGTGACTCCATCCAGCTAGTCATAACCCCCTGTTTTACAACAGACAGGAAATGGCACATGCAGAAAAACCCCTCTTACAACTTGCCATAACCACCAATGCATTATAAGGGGGCGCTTTATCAACGATTGCATTACTACTTGCAATAAATCTGTAGTTTAACACCAAAGTAAATCTCACCTGAATAAAGTGGGAGATAAGAGGAGTGTTTGGACTTCAAGCACCCAAAGTCTCTTGAAGCAAATGAGTTACCACTGTTAAAGGTGCCTTCACAATGAAATTCACCCAAAGCCCCTTCACAAGATTAAAGCGCACGAGATCCACTCCCAGCACACGAGATAGTATGGATTGGTATTTTTAGAGATTGCAAACCCTGTGCTCCTTGTGCATGGGAGGTATTGTAGCCACTAGATATGTGGAACAGGGACCCAATGGTCTTAACCTTGCTCTTTGTCTAGTCTTTCTTGTACTTTTTTTTTTTTCCTTTTGGTTTATAGTAGTGGTTCTCAACCTTTTTACACTGAAGGCACCCCTTGGAAAAAGCCAGCTCTTAGCTTTACTCTTGGCGCGTTATGTGATTCAGTTGAAAACCCCAACTGATCTACTGAGCTTAGGGATGTGAACCTTGTGCTGAGTGAAGCCACCACCCTCTTCAGTTTGCCCCACCAGGCAGCAATGCCCAGCTCAGCTGACTGCTATTGTGGTCCCCAGAATGAAGTAGGGCTGAGGGAGGGTGGAGGAAGGAAAGGAGGAAGCAGCAGTATGAGGAGGAGTGACTTAGGGAGGAAGCAGCTCATTCAAGAAGGAAAGATAAAAACATACTGTGAGGGTTTGGCCAAGATGTAGGCAGCCAGGCCTGCAGATAGGCCGTGAAGAGCAGCCAGGAGGTCAGGTAGGTGAGGATACAGGTTACTGAGGCATCAGGTTGGGGTCTGGATCAGTGGAGTGGGGAATGCAGTGTCAGGTCCCAGGAGAGCTGAGAGGGAGATCCAACAGATGTAGTTCAAGGTCCAAGCCAATGTTAAAAACCAGGAGGAACAGAGAACCAGGTGCTGGGGAGGATCCAAGAGCAGGGTCGGGGAAAGCCAAAGCTAAGTCAGGAGCCAGGAGAACCAGCAAGAGCAGTGAACACAAGGCTCGACAGAGTAGACTGAGGTTGTTGTCAGGACATGCTTGTACCTTGAGGCTGCAGGTGCGCTTACAAGGGCTGAGTGGCACTTTCAGCAGCCAATCCACTTACAGAGAACTGGGGCAGTCAAGCTCAGGATCCAAGTCAGGTGTGGAAGCTCAAGCGCTCGGCATGGCTGGGTCTGACTGACCAGGAGCTCTAATATATACCAGGTCTGTGGTTCACAGGACCATTCTGATGGTTTTCCAACAGTGTATTTTCTGGTGTTGATTTTTAGGCACTGGGAGACCACTCCACTTAATCTAACTTATGTCACTATCAAAGAAGTTTGCTTTAATGTTTGTAAAGTGCCCACTCAATTGAGCAAAAACAACCTGGGAGATTGATGCTACTTGCAAAACTGAGAGTCAAGGGGTAGGGGGAGGATGGCTCCATCCTATAAAACATGGGGGAAACCCTATTATGATCACTTTACTGCCAAATGTCCCCTTTTCTTAATTTCAACCCATTACCCTTCATAAACCATTCTATATGATTCCTCTTCCTGGGAGTATGTATACTCTGTAGACTGTGATCATGACCTCCTTTTAGCCATTATTCAGCAGTGATAGAGAGGATTGGTTTTATTGGTAAAGAACTGGTCTGGAACACAGGAATGTTGAATCTGAGTCCTGTCTCTGCTTCAGATTTCTCACATAACTTTTGGCCAGTCACTTTTACCTCTGCATTTCCATTCCCTGTCTGTGGAACTGAAGGAATACCCCATCTATCTGTTCCCAGTCTTGTTATTTGCCTGTTTTTACAGAACTGAGCACAGTGAGGCTCTGTTCTCAGCTGGGGTCCCCAGGCATTGCTATCAGATAAAGTACATATTTAGGTTTCTCCTGTGTTTCTTTCCGGCCAGTTTTCAGGCTGTCTGATCACTTTGGTTGCTCTTCTTTGGGCTCCCTTAAACTCATTGGCATCTTTCTGCTCAGCAGCAATTAATCAATATTTCTGAGGAAGACATTCACACACCACCACCAAGGACACCTTTTCATCCATAAACAGAAGCTATTTCAGCTGAGGACCACTTCCATGTGATAGGAGGTCAGATATGGAGAGGCTCTCAATAATGTTGTTAAAAGGTATGTGCCAGGGGAAGGCAGCAAATGCCCTTCAGGGTAGACATCTTAGAACAGATCCTTGGTGCATGCGGGCTCTCAGCCACAAGCAGATATGTCACGTGGAAAGTTTAGACTGCTGTGATATTATCTAGCTGTTGGTATAGTGCTGTTGATGTTCTCCTCTGCCACCACCTGGAAGGACAGCTTAACAAGTTAATATTTTGCCTGTAAAGCAGCAGATAAAAATCTCCAAAGCTCTGCATTATCCTGAGCAGAAATGGCTGTTGCGCTGTCTTTTTCACTGTAAGATGCACAGCAGGGCTCACAAGCAGAGTGATACTATTGCCTGAAAACAAACCTCTGATAGAGATGTATGCCAATCAACTCTGTACGTAGTGACTGACAGAGTGGCACAATGCCATTCCCTGTTTAATACCTGATAAATTCCATGGAAACATTTCCTTTTGAAGCTGTAACTGACCTCAGGCATGGTTCTGTGCAAACTCCCAATCAGCTAATACCAAACCCTGCTTCCCTCCCCCTCAACCTTTTACTAAATGAGTAGATTCCAGCACAGAGGCACAGGCCAACTGCGAGCATTCAATGGAATATCCAAATCATTATTTTATTTTATTTATATCCTAAATCCCATTTCTCAGCACTGTCAATTTTTCCCTTGCGGAGCAGCAAAAGACAGTTAAAGGGACTTTTGGTGACATCCCCTCTGTTTAATGAAGCTTGGAGTTACGGGCAAGTGACTCGAACTGCCGTTATTATCTGCATGAGTGACTAAAGGCCGAGGGTCTAGATGTGTGCAAAGAGTTCCACTGCAAATGTGCACATTGATCATTCATAATCAGACCAACCGGGTCAGGGGTGCTGGGGAGATGGAGAGCTCTGAAAAAGCTGACAAATGAAGCAGCAGTGCTCGGGGGTTAATGTAATATTCAAACAGAATGAGGTCTTCATTTTCTTATAAGCTTGTCACTTTTCCCTTCCTTTGACATTTTGCTGGGGAGTGCAACAAGGAGAGAGGGTGTGTGTGTGTGTGTGTGTGTGTGTGTGTGTGTGTGTGGG
>NW_017729023.1:2477834-2481403 GCF_001723915.1 Gavialis gangeticus | reverse complement strand
AAAAAAAAAAAAAAAAGTACAGCCAAGTACAGAAAGGAAAGGAAGGAGAGTTCCTCTGCTTTTGCATTACTTATGCACATCCCTTCTACATGGCTCTGCAGTTTGGTCTCCTTTTATCACAGACTCTATTCAGAGGGTGATACTGATTTACAACCCTCACCCTTTGCTGTAGCAAAGCATATTCATCAATGGCACAGGCCAGTTCCTGAAATGGACTTGCATGAGGTAGATATCAGGGGCAGAATTCAGCTCTCCATGTACCCCACAACAATCTCTCAACACAAAGAATGTCACGCTTCAGTCTAGCAACTGAGGCACAGGGTAGCTCACACTTCCAGCCTTGCCTGTGCCAGAAACATCAGCATACCTTCCCTCTGGCTTTAGGAGACCAGTGACACTCAACAAATACTTCTTAAACTGATTTACAGAAATAAATTAAACCTCACAGCATCTATCACCCTTAGATCTTGGTCCTTGACAAAAGCTCCCGGGTGCTGCTAAAATACAGACAATACTATAAGGTAAGTGCCAGTCTACTGATTTTGTAGATAGAGAACTGAAGCTCTGGGAAGTTCCTGCATTGACCCCAAACAGCATGGCAAGTCAGAGACTCTAGGCCCAAGAGTCTTTCTTCTCAGGCCTGTGTTCAGAGCACTATATCAAAATACAAAATGTCAGTGACACTGCACAGAAGCCACAGCAGGAAAGTAAAAGGAGTATTAACTGGAATGGGCAGCTTGTGCTTCATGAAAATCTTAGCCAGGATATTGTTGGAATTAATGTTTTCTTGAGATTTATTTGGTGCTATAGTTTAGAGGAACATAATGCTCTAATGGATAAGAGAAGCCTGACAAATTAAGGGTCAAAGCTCTGGTGATTTCTTTGCCGAGTCAATAATTATTCCGTGGTTACAATTCAGTATGCGTTGCTGAAGTCGGCTGTTCAGAAACAAAGCCCTCTTGCTGAGACTGGGAAAGTGCAAGAATATAAAACTTGATTTACTAAAAGCTCATATTTTCAAACCTATTCCAAGCCTCACCTCTCCTCCAGGAGAAAATTTGTCATCTTTCCATAGGTAACCAAGTGGGAACTAAGCTCTTCTGAAAAAGTGACCCTAGGCTTTTCAGATAATAAGAGTTTAATCTAAGTTTTGTAGAAGAGTGGTTTGGACTTCTATAGCCTTTTCCATCCAAAGATGGCCAGGCATTTTGGATCAATAATGAATGAAGTCTCATGACACTCACACAAAGCAGATGCTCTTAAATATTTCACCTTTACAGCTGGAGAAACTGTAACTTGTCACAGCTCATGGCAGAACTGAGAACAGAGCTTGTATCTCAAGTGTCTCACTTACATGTACGAGCCACGGGCTATTCTTTCTCTTGTTATAAGCCATTTGAAAATGTGGGTGTACCTTAGAGGCCATTTTTTCAGCTGATGTGGATGACTGTACTTCCACTGAAGTTAAAGGTGCTTTATTGATTTGTGGCATCTGGGGATTTGGCTCTTGCTTCTGGTTGCAGTGTCACTGAACACTGGTTTTAAATTTGTATAACTCCCTTGATTTCAGTGGTGGAGCTAGTCCTGATTTACACTACCATGTGGGGTCTTGAATTATGCTGAGTAAGCAGACGGAGTCTGGTAGACTGAACAAAGCACTATATTAGGTCCCAGTAAACTCTGATTCAGCTCCTGGCTCACTGACAAAGAAGCTATATAACTCTGGGCAGATGTCTTAATCTACATAGCTCTTCAGTTTTCCATCTATAAGCTGGGGATATTAGTGGCTGTAAGGTTAAACTGAGGTACTGATGCTCTCATGGCATGAGCCAAGCAGATCAGTCATTTTGTGGGCAGTGGAATAATATCAGGCCTTAATCTGGTTTTCTATATCCTAGTGTCAATTAGGAGAAACTTTCTTTAAAGACGCCCTTAGCTTTAAAGCTATCTGAAAATTTTCTAATGAAACAATTTGCTGATGGATAATGCTGGTTTGACAAAAGCAAAACACTTCTTAGGTCAAGGAACCAAGAGGTCTCACCAGGCATGCTGCTAGGCTCTGGAAGTGCCTGGTTTCCAGGACTCTCCTTCCCCCAGGTGGGAAGGCAGCCAGCTGAAAAATTCCATTTTGGTTCTCCATTCCCTTCTCTGTTACAGACTTTCTCTGTGGTGCTCAGAAAGTCATTTGATTTGTCTCGATCTCAGTTGTCCATTTGAAGAATGGAGATGATAATCCAGGCTTGATCTGTCACTTCTGTTTTGACTAGAAGTTGCTCAGGGCATAGTCTAGTGCAACAAGGAACCTGAGCATAGGAAAGGCTTTTGGGTGTATTGCAATGGATATTTCTCAGTATCCCTTAGTCTCCCATTTAGGATTTTTTGCCAGTTTGCTTTGTTGCTAGCGCTCTTTAATCCACAGGCTTCCTGTGAAGATGTCACAGTACTGTATTCTCCGAAGACAAAACCCTTGTCTACAATATGCTTTTGTCTGTGGGATTCAGAGTAAACCTTTAAATCAGAACTTTGATATTTTCTGGGCACCACTCAGTTTATGACCTCTTCCCAATAAACAAATTTTAAACAAGCTGCTGCATCAGATCCTGCAGTGGAAAACAAATGTGAGGCAGCAAGGAGAACTAATCATTCCAAATATTAGTTGTTCTTTGAATTGCCAGGCCCATGTCTCTCTCTTCCTTCAAGAATTCATTTACATATTTGGAAAAACACAAGCAGCTCATTAAAAGAATTGTTAGAGTTCTCTCTAGCCAAGGAGAGATCTAATGTTCTATGGCAGGTTTGAAAAGTATGATTAACCAGGCAAAAGGTTCAGTGAATCAAATAGAAACTACTACACAAAATCCAGGACACTTTCCCTCCTCCTTCCTCTACCCCCCATGATATTTAGGTTAAATGGAAGTGGAAAAATAACCCACTTACTAGACT
This sequence comes from Gavialis gangeticus, assembly GCF_001723915.1. Lineage (NCBI taxonomy): Eukaryota > Metazoa > Chordata > Crocodylia > Gavialidae > Gavialis > Gavialis gangeticus. The sequence continues at coordinate 2,478,460 of NW_017729023.1, read as the reverse complement.
CTTTCTGCCATTATGGAATGCATATGCCCTTTTTGGCTTCCTTTCTCTGAGCAGTTTTGGTGTTTCTGGCATGTGTTAAAAGAATCAAATGTATCCATTATTATTCTGATTTGCTCATAAAATTACCCATGTGAGGATCGTACTCTAGGGAGGACTGGGGGCTCAGGCTCAGACTTGGCCTTGCTCTGGCTGGACTGTCCTTACTCTGGGCTCTTAGAGTTTGTCGAGCTCAGCTTCCTTGCTGTGACCTGGCAGTTGGGATTGAGTTCTGCCTCCGCTCTTTCCTTTGGGTTTTGGCTGTGGAAGCTGCAATTGGGTAAAGTATCACCCTCTCCCTATTTGAAGGAGTACCTAAGCAGGGAAAAGCTAGAAATCCTCGGGGACTGTCAGAGGGTTTCTCCTACCGCCTAGGCCCAGGGTGTTCTTGCTGCCATCCATGGTTTCTGGGTTGCCTGTGTAGTTGTCGTGCGGGTTTTGTTGTGTAATACAGTTTATGGGCACATCCACACATGCAAGCACGTGTGCTTGCAGCAGCTCAAATAGAAGTGGTGCAAATTTGAGCCGGGGCTTGCACCCCTAGGCCCCCATGGTTACCCCCACAACCCCAGGCACCATCATTTAAAAAA
>NW_017729023.1:2477481-2477719 GCF_001723915.1 Gavialis gangeticus | reverse complement strand
CTGGGGCCGCTGGGGCTGTCAGCCTGCCCCGCACTGTGTGGGTGGGACCCCAGGCAGCCACATGGCAGCTCCAATTGCCAGTAAATGCCAGGAGGGGGGTTTAAGCTATAGGGTTGGGGGGGACAGTGATGGGAGGAGGCTTGGGGGGATGGGGCTGACCAGGGCAGGGGTTCAGCGGTTTCAGGGGGCTGGCAGGGGGAGGCGCCAGCTCCGCCAGGGGTTGAGGGCCTCGGGGGGG
>NW_017729023.1:2472191-2472481 GCF_001723915.1 Gavialis gangeticus | reverse complement strand
AAATACTATTTCAGCAGTAGAGACAGAAATGTCAGGGGGCTGGTGGGGGAAGGGACTGGGCCTGGCAGGGGGAGAGGACCTCAGGGGGGCTGGCAGGAGGAGGGGCCGGCCCCAGCAGGGGCCAGGGTGAGTGGGTGGGGCCATCAGGGGTCCCCCCCATGGTCCCCTCCCCACTCTTCCAGCTCCCCTGACCACTTACTCTCCGGCACCAGAGCCCTGGTGCTAAAACACATGAACTGGTTGGCCGCGTGTTTCAGCACCAGGGCGAGAGGGAACCATAGAGACGATCT
>NW_017729023.1:2465204-2467191 GCF_001723915.1 Gavialis gangeticus | reverse complement strand
CCCACTCTTCCAGCTCCCCTGACCACTTACTCTCCGGCACCAGAGCCCTGGTGCTAAAACACATGAACTGGTTGGCCGCGTGTTTCAGCACCAGGGCGAGAGTGAACCATAGAGACGATCTGGCAGCCAGAGCATCTCCATGGAGGACCCAGCCTCTGGTTGCCTTAGGTTGCCGCTTTTTTAAATGTCAGTAAACTTGCAGCACGGGGAATATTTTCTTGTTCCCACAGTGCCTGTTGCCCCACCTCAAAGGGGTTTGAGGTGGGGCAAGAGGCAAGTGCTCACTCATGTGGATGCGCCCTATATTGCTCAACCTATTTGTGTTATAGTGTGTAGCTACTCTTCCTAACTCTGAGTGGGGTCAGGCAGTAGATCAATGCTCAGGGAAATTAACTGACTTTAATGCCCCCGAACCTGACTACCTCTGGGTCATAGAGGATTAATTAGTTAATTGGCATCCCCACAGGCAGTCCTTCACTGCAGACTGCTGTTTGAGCACTCTAGGGACTAAAGGCTTGTTTGGGAGCACCTCCAGAGGTGTGTGGGGGAAATTAAGGTACTGAGTATATGTTACCACAGTGTTGCTTCTTTATCTTTTACTTGTTCCCTCCCTTTGGTCAATTGGCTTGTGACCCTGACCCCTATGAGTTTCTATGTAAAAGTGGGAACTCCCCCTTGCTTCTTGTACCAGTTTCTGGGGCTGCAGGGTTGGCACAAATTGGTGACAGCAGTAAAATTCTGAAGGGGACTATCCCACAAGTGAGGCAAATAGGGATTTGTGATCACAGGCCATAAAGTGCAGGTGCTGCAGTGAGTGTATCACTTTTGTTTGTTGTGTGGACATTTGATCAGGGAAGAGGGGGTATCCTCAGTGGAAGGGGAAAACACACACAGCCCATCTAGTGTCTCAGTGCAGCACCCTATAGTGGGGAGAACAAGAATGGGGTGATTGGCACGAACAATTTGAAATGGCAACCAAGTTAAGTGGGTGAAATGAGGCCACTAAGCTAAAATTCCTGAGCCTGTTGCTTATTGGGATGGCCAAGGAGGTCTATCGCGGGCTCAGGTGCAAGGCCAACAGGATCACAAGCACCTGAGAGGGGCCCTCAGAAATGCCTTGGAACCCAGCTGAGGTCTTGATTGGGACCATGTAGGTTTCTTTAATCATAAGAAGACTTCAACAGAGTCAGTGCAAGAGGTTGGCATTGCTCTAAGACAGTGATTTTCAATCTGTTTTCGTTTGCAGACCCCTAAAAAAATTTGAATGGAGATGCAGACCCCTTTGGAAATCTTGACTAGAGGTGCAGACCTCTATGAATTTTAAGTGTTGGTATTCACATACTTTTGATTGATCATAGTCATCTTTTGCGTTCCCCTTAGACATAGTCTGCAGACCCCCAGGCTTTCACGGAACTCGTTGAAAACCACTGTCCTAAGATGATTAGCTCTAAAGGCCTTCCCACAAGTCACCCCTGAGATACAGGACCTGCTGGCCTATGACCAGTTTGTCAGCAAGGCCTTCAGTGTGGAGAAGCGGGTCTAGCTTTGTTTGGGGAAGCCCCATAGCTTGGATGATACCAGAAAGCTAGGCCCTGAGATGGAAGTGGTGAGAAAACTGGAGACCCTAGATATTCAAGACACTTAAGCAAGGGTCCATGTGCATGCCAGGGAGAAGTCAGGAGCACATACCCCAAACCTGGGGTCATCAGTCAACCTTGTGAATGGTGATAGACAGATTGAGAGATTAAGGTGAACTGGACCAACTCAAGAAGAGTATGGAAACCAGTCCCAGAGCAGATGTGCATGGGTAGATCTTTCTGGACCACAGCACCTGGAGTGTCATCAGGAGAATGCTGATGGATGCTGGCACTGTGGCAGCTGTGATGTCTTCTGGAGGGAATGCCCGGAGGGAAGGTGGTGTTCATGGCAGGGAAACTGAGGTGGGCAGTGGAGAGTGGGCCACCCATTGCTAGCAGACACAGGCCCA
>NW_017729023.1:2442412-2465096 GCF_001723915.1 Gavialis gangeticus | reverse complement strand
TGCTGATGGATGCTGGCACTGTGGCAGCTGTGATGTCTTCTGGAGGGAATGCCCGGAGGGAAGGTGGTGTTCATGGCAGGGAAACTGAGGTGGGCAGTGGAGAGTGGGCCACCCATTGCTAGCAGACACAGGCCCACAGAATAAGGTGATGATTGTTGGTGTCCTAGGGTTGGGATACTACCCAGAGGGAAAGCTAGGGGAAGTTCTTTGCCAGTTCCTCCTAGATTCAGGTGCCCACGTACATAGCTGGGTATGGAAGCAAGTTAAAACAGAGACAGAAAGAAGCCTTCAACCCCATAGGCTATTGGTCAAGCTAGCCAATGGAGAAGCAATTCCAATCCTGGGAGTTGTAGTACAAATTAACAGTCAGCCCAGCTCTGCAGACTGCCCCCTGGTTCCTCCTGCTATTAGGAACATTACATTCACATTACATAAGAAATCTTTTCAATAAGACCCATCTCACCCTCCCCAGAAGTTATTTTTATAGATTAGCATTTCTCTGGAAAGCTAAGTCTTGAAGGCAAATATAGGAATACATCTTACTTTGTATTCACTTCATCTAAAGCATTTGCCAAGTTGGAATGCATGAAATTCTGCTCATCAGCCCCTTCCCCTCAGCCTAGCAGTTTCAAAACTGAGAATGGACTGACACGAAGGCTTTGCTACAAAATCAATTAAAGCCAATTGTCAGCATCACTGTGCAGCAGGGCCCTGCTTTTATTCTATAGCGGATGTACCAAATGTTGACACAACCTTGTCTCTGGACTAAATACTACAAACTCCAAGACTCCACGGTTTGCTGATATGTTGATTGAAATAATATCAATGCCTTTCTTGTGGCAGCATTTCCAAATGTTTCTGTGAGAGGCATTTGTATTAGCTTACACCAATGATGCCATCATGAATGTTGTCATTCAGCTAATGTCAGCGTTCCAGGACTACCATTGATTTGATGACATATGGACAAAGTCCATTTGTGGGGCTGCATGCCAGCAAGCTTGGCGAGAAATAACAATGCAAATTTTCTTTCCTTACTAGTCTTTCTGGATTGCAAATATTATGCTTGGGGAAGATTTACTGAGAGCTGAACTCTGACCATTAATCTCATAATAATTTATCACCGATGGTACAATTGGAATGTCAGGTTCCAGTTGTCAAGTATGTGCTTTGAAATAGAATTTCAGTTTTTCTCTGTAATGTCCTGGTGAAAGGGAAGGCCAGCAATGTGGTAGTTCTCCTTGACTGTTGTTTCCTGGATAACAAATGTTAGGACAGGCTGCAAGCCAAGGAGAGAGAGGGGATAGATCTGAATTTTTTTTTCTTTCAGGGAAAAGGATAAGGACAAGAAAGAAGAACTATATGTGAGGGGTTAAAAAAAATTATGATGAGGAATCCTGTATGTTGGTGGCTGGGAGAAGGAGGATAGCCATAGTGGACTGGGGCTGAGGGCATAATAGATATTATTATGGCAGCAAATAAGCCAGTCTGTTTCCCCGCAGGATCCTGCTTCAGAACAATACTGGCTCTTATGAAATTCAAATTACAATGCTACTATTGTCAGTTACACAAGAAGGACAAAGCAAATCAGCCACAATTACACTGCGTGAAAAGCATAACGGTGGTGAAGTTGTGGGGTGTGAGTGCTCATCCAGACTATCCAAGTTTTAGCAGATCCTACCAAGCTACATGACCTTATGCCCATAACTGGCCTCCTTTGCACTCTATCAAGTACTGTCTTCAAGCAGGAAAGATCTGGGTGACTTCACTGATTTTACTGGTCTGGTAGGCAGAGGACCTATTTCTCTGAAACAGACTCCTGAAGAGGACACTATTGGTCTTGAAATCTCTTTGGACCTGAGGACGGGATGTAGGGCATGATGTGCTTAGTATATTCCAGTGATGCAGGTACGAATCTACAGCATCTGCTCTATGCCTCTGTGCCAAAAATAGCAACACCTCATCATCTGTTTGTTCATATTGAAAAGGCTTCTTTCCAACAAGTAGATGAGCAGCAGGACTTGGCTGATGCCAACATCATTACAACTCATCACCTTGCTTGTATCTTGAAAAGGGTGGAAGATGGCACATGGACTCTCATCAGAGAGGCCTCTTTGCTCTTGCCAGATACTGCCTGGATATCTTTTTGACTACGCAAAATGCTTTGTTTGTAATATACTACCTATGCAGTCATCCTCTTGTGCAGAGAGAAGAATTCAACCAGCTCACCACATTTTGCTTTAGCCCACTGAATGGTAGAAGTCAGTGTTTCAAACACTGGCTTGAGGACATGCCAAATTTATTAGATTTGGCTAAACCAGCTGCAGTTATGAGAGACTTGGTGAACATATTGTCTATAGTCTCTGCTTTTTAGACTCCCTCACAGTTAACATGTGCAAAGAAAGGAACATGGAGAAAGAAACCCCAGCTTCACTGCTCTTGATAACCAGACTACCTAGATTTAATCTAGCTCAGGTATGTCTATACGTGTTGCCACTGCACCAGTGTTGCAGGGTAGACATGCCCTTAGATTCAATTCAGTTCACAAAATAATTAGTAGTGTGTGTGCGGCTTGCTAAAGCTGACCAAGTAACTATGTGCATACACTTTCACAAATTCAGCTGCAGTTTCCCTTCTTCAAAGTGAAATATCCTAATCCCATAACTGGCAAAAATACGCCTTAGTTCAGTCCACACTGGTCTGCAAACTTCTGGAAGAGCCTTAGTGGCCTGGAAGATATGACTGGAAAGTGTTTCAGTCCAGGTAATCCCAATAGAGATAGGGAAGAATGAATGCCATTTTGTCTGAGATACTATGTACAGTTCTCTTCATCTGTGGTCAAAATAGATACATTCAGCTGAGAAGAGTGCAGGGAAGGGATATTAGGATGACTCATGGATGACTCAAAGTAGGAAGAACCTACATTTCAGGAGGAGAATTGCTAGGGTGGGGCCAATGGGGTGAGTGGCTTGGGCACCAAATTGGGGAAGCATGAAAAAGTGTCGGCTGCTGGCAGCCATGTGTTCACAATTGTGATCTGAGCGGCAACCAGGAGTCACTGCTGCCCCTGTGCCCTGGCTGCCTGGCTGCATCCCTATGCTGTTGCTAAGAATTACCAGGGGTGCCAGGGAAGATGGTAGACTCAGCTGCCTCTGTTTCTGTGGAAGGGAATTCCTCAGCTGACTGCTTATGTCAGTTTTCAATGGGCTTTGTGGCCCATTGCTTTATGGCACAAGTGCTGCTAAAGTGTCATCATGGCACTGGGAATCTGGCCTGCTATCCTGTTTTGCCTTTAAATGTAGATGCTACCAAATGGTCTGATTCTTCTGGAACTAATAAAAGGGCCTGCATGGGCTTTGGCTTGGTGGAAGCCTCCTTGCAGGGGATAGTCCTCCTACATTATCACCCTCATTTCTCTACAGGATGCAGACATCAGTGCAGTGTGTCGGGACAGGAATGCTGTATAGGGCCAAAGTCTTCTAACTTATGCCTGTATAAATCTAGAGAAACTCCAGTGAAGCCAGTGGAATTACACAGATGTACCAGTAGGACCACATAGAGGAGTAGGTAAATTTGTTAGTAGCTTCTCCTTTTTATTTGTACAATTAGATTTTTAACTGTAAATCATAGCAAGAGCTGAGATAGGATGGGCCATCATACAGGGCACTAGGCTGCATCTTGGGAGACCTAGGTCCTAGTCTCAGCTCTCATTGACCTGCAGATGACAGTGGACAAGTCACCCCACTGTGACTCTGCTTCCTCTCATCCTTTATCAGTTTAGTCTATAAACTCTTTGAGGGAAATGCCTCATCAGTGTTTAGAACAATGCATTCACAATCTCAGTTGAGGTCTCTGTTTAATATTAATTATTCAACTCAATAATAATTAATGTTTTAAACATGGCTTCCTTTTAAATAAAGCAGATGCATTTTTACAGTTATTATTTGTAGTTTCTGAGTCATCTAATCACCATAATCTATATTAGCATCCAATCACTGACATTCCGGTCAGATCAGAATCCTGCTCATAGCCTAACTTAAGATTGTTCCAATTGTGGTTTTCCTTTTATGGGGCTAAAAAAATAAACCAAGTGCTTTGAGCTGCCTGGTTGTTTTCCTTTTTTTCCCACTAGATGGCTAGTTGTGTCATGTCCAAGAAACTTTCTCTATCCTGACAGTGGAGGGATCCTTAGTGAGAAGCACATGTCTGAATCTGCCCAACTACAGAGATAAAAGCAGGATTCGGGCATGAAACTTTCCCTGCTGTCAAATTAATGCCTGTGGTGCTACAAAGATCTCTTTTAATAACCTGAATTCATCATTCCTTGCTTCTGATGGAAATGATTTTCAGCAATAAAAGCAAAAGGCACCAAATTATCATGGAAGGCCAGAAACTATAATGCATCCTGGAAAAGCAGGGCTTATGATAGAGTGATAAGTAACCTTGCTTACATTGCATTTAAACTCTGCACCAGAATTCAGATTGTTGCTTAGTTTATGCTCTTTTCCCAAGAAGTGAGGCATAAACCAGCTGCCATGTAGGATTCTACACCAGAGTGAACAGGAGACAGTGAGAAAAGTTCCCTATTTCAAGGCTGGCTCTTTTTGGCCATTTATAGACATTACATTTTTCTAGGTTTAATCTGGATTACAGCTGTCACTATATACATGTGATGTCTGTAGTCCCAATTAAAATTGACTCTGGTCTGAATTAACTAATCCTCATTGAATGAGGATTCAAGTTAATGCAGACTAGGGCAGTCTAAACTAGGCAATTTAAAGTGTATTATTTAACATGCATATACAGCAGGTTATTTAGGGCTTTCTGTTGCTTGTACCCACCACCAGGTGTAGCAAGTGAGCGCAGCTTTGTAACCCTCATTGTGAGTGGTGGGCAGTGTCCAGCGCCCCCTTCCAGCTCTACTGCAGAAGTGCAGAAATGCACGGAAACCTCTCTGATGGACAATGATCACCTAGTACCCCTTAATTTGAATTGAAATTTGATTCAAACTGTGTGATACGAATCAGTTAACACAGTTTAGAAAAGAGTGAGCATGTCTACAAATGGCCTTTGTGTCCTATTTGTCAAGAATTCATTTCTATTAGATGGTTGTCTTTTTCTGAAACTGTTGCCTCCTGCTTTGGAAGATCTAAGAATCTTTAAAACCACACTTCAAAGCTATTCTGAAAAAAGTTCTCAAGGAAGATGAGATGCAAGGTTCTTGCATCTGACTCTCTCAAAAAATGTGTATTAGTGTATAGCGATGCAGCATCTGACTTACCTATGTACCTGCCTCTTATAGTCACTTACGGATGTTGTATTTGCAATATGTAAAAATTTAAGTGCGTATAATCTCCATTTCAGAGGAAAAGGGTAGATTAAGCCATTTACCCATGGTCATAATGGAAGTTTGTGGCTGAGGTTGGAAATACTCCTTGTTCCTAGGAGTTCCTATACAACTGGAGTCAAATACTTAAAAGGTGCAAGTAGGAATTTAGTGTCTAATTCCCACTGTGGCTGTAAGTAATTTCCTGTGATATTTTAACACAGGAAAAGCTCTGTGATATTGAAATCAATGGAGACCTCGTTGCTTCCCCATTTGGGCTTCACCACTATATCCAGTTCTCTACAAACATTTAACAATACTCTTCTGGATTGCATTTTATGTGTAGCTATTTATAATACTGAAAATATTATTCTTGCAGTGTGATAGTACAATGCTTTGTTCCTCTTTGCACACGTTTGTAAAGAGTTGAGGGCTCTCCATGTAAAGGGCCTATTTCTTCCATGAACAGGTAATCCCAGGGCATGTCTACAGGAGATGCTAACTGCATGGTGTCATGGCAAAAACCGTGTTAATACACTACTGCACAGTACTATTAGGCTACTGCACAGTTGCATCACTAAATAGCTATGTGATGGTGCTACTGCACAGTAGCACCGTTTACTATGCATTGATTTAGTACTTGGTTATATAAGTACTTAAATTAACGTGCAGTAACTATGGCTCCAGTGAAGGTAATAGAATTGTACCAAGTTACATCTTTTCTGTGGCTCATTAGGATGTGTAAACCTTTAGTTGTTTTTATTCTCATGCTGTTGTAGTGTAGAATTATTCAAAGTGAACTATTCATAACAGATTTCTCCATGAAATTTTCTGGCCATGTTAGCAGTGAGTTAGATTTATATTTCAACCTTCCTTAAAAGAAGCTCAAGCACAGTGATGAAGAAGCTGGGAATGCAGCTGAGTTGTTTCCCAACTGAACCAAAGGCCTTTAGACTGCATTGCTGTGCCTGCTTCTAGAGAGCTATTCTTTGTTTATAGGTGAGGAGTTGAGGTGCATTGTCCAATGTAGACCATTACAAGAACACTTTTTGAATGGCTAGGTAATTTGTCAAAAAATGGAATTTCAGGGCTGAGGCATCAAAACAATTCATAAATCCAGGTTGAATTTGGGTAATAGGTGAGCTGAAGAAAAAATGAGAAAAATTGTGAAAATGCAGAAACATTTTGTTTGGCTTTTTGTTTTGAAAAGACTTTGTTTAAAAATGAACTTAAATTGAAAGAAAAAAGATTAAATGAAAGTGCTAAATAACTCAAAAAAGAAACAAAATTCTCTTGTTTCAAGTCACATAAAATATTTGAAATATTTTAATAAAATATTTTAGGTTGACCCGATAGGAATTTTTTCCCCCAGGTTTTACCCAAAATCTGTTTCACCAAACTGAATATCATTTTTCTTCCCTCCCCTCCCCTAATTTTTCAGTTCGGGTGGTTAACTGAAACTACTTTCTTCACCTAACTCCAATAAGGATCCTATGCAGCTTTCTGTGAGTGTTGTAGGTTTTTTTTGGGTGAACTTGTGAGGACTTCTGACCACCGCAGTGATGTTTCTTTGCTTGCATGGAGCATGATAACTAGTAAATGCATAGCCTATCCATTCTAACATTTTGCAGAATGTTCTGGGCATCAGTTGGCAAAAATCTGTTGTTTTTGGTGAAAATTGGTAACTAGGAATAGTGACAGCAGACCCAGAAGCCCCAACTAGTTCTGTAATTGTCTATAGATCAAAGATTGAGTTGATGGCTGTCCTGAACAATTCCAGTATAAAAAATAAAAACACCCTGCCTCTCCCACTCAGTTTGGCCCACATCCCAATGCAATTTTAAAATGGTGAGACCCTGGAAGAGGGAGAAAAGAAAAAATAAAGCAGAAGAATAAGAAGGGAGGGAGGGGCAAAGGTATATGACTTGCCAGGGGAGGATCCACAGGGCGTGCAGTGAACTGGTTGCACCCCTCTTTCAGACTAGGCTATGCTGTTCCAGTGGGGTTGTGTGGGGGCTGGGGTTAGCAGGGAACAGTGAGAGTGGCAGCAGTCATGATGGGCGGGATGGGGGAGCCCAGTCTTCAGGAGCAGGCACTGGGAGCATGAACTGGAGTGGGCAAAAGCAGCTTTAAAGTTTTCCCACCCTCCGGAAGAGAGGCAGGAGAGGGGGGAAAGGGACAGGACAGAGCGTACCCTTGAGAACCAAGGGAAAGGAAAGGCGGTATTCTTACATGTTATGGGGACTTTTTAAAGTCCCCAGAGGCTCCTGCAGTGTGATCTACCTGTACCACTGGGCAGGGAGCAAGGAGGGAGGAGCTTGGAAGCGGGGGTGACTACCCCTGCAGCATGGGATGCAACAGTTTTCTTCTGCTATAGGGGGAACATCTGCTATTATGTCTGAAACTGCGGCTGCTCCAACTGCCAATGCAGCTCCCACTGATGTGGCTCTTGCTTCTGCAGTCAAGGCACCAGCTAAGATGCCAAAGAAGGTGGCAGGAAGCTCTAAAGGCAAAAAAAACTCTCAGGCCTTAGTGTGACTGAGCTGATCACAGAAGTTGTGTCTGTCTCCAAAAAGCGCAAGGGCATCTCTCTGCTGTCAGGAAGGTGAGGCTATGATGTAGAGAAGAACAACAACTGCATCAATCTCAAAGAGCCTGGTAAACAAGGGCATCCTGGTTCATATAAAAGGGATTGACGCATCTGGTTCCTTTAAACTTGGCACCAAGTCTGGTGAGACCAAGAAAAAGATACCTGAGAAGAAGGTGATGGCAGCAAAAGTGAAGACTCCCTACATATTACAAAGTTTAACATCAAAGGCAAGGTATGAGATCAGGGTGGCCAGTGGGACAGCCAGTATGGGAAATCATTTTGGGACTGAAAACCCGGGGGTGTTGGACCATGTGGTATAGCACCAAGCTTGCTTCAGTCCCCATAACACTCTTTTGATGGAAGGAAGTACAGTTATCCCTGTTGTACAAATGATACCCAGAGGGTATGCCCACACTTTGTCACAGGTGGGCCAGAGGCAGGATACTCTCAAGCAGACCCACCCATGCCCTCCAGCTTGCATGCACCTAACTTAGTAATGCTGTGGTAAAGCTACTCTGGGAATTTCCCCTGGCAGTTTGGGCCTTTAGTGCAGAGTCATACACTGCAGTCACTATATACTATGACTGCAAAACAATGTAGAGCATTACAAGGAAGCTTTAAGCTAGGTAGTTTGGATATTGAGTAGTCTAGTTATGGCTCAGTATGGCTTTCCAAAAAGCAGGGTAAGTGCTCCAACAGCTAGCCTGTAATGAGCTTCAGGTTCTTGCAGCTAGACTGGTATTGGCACCCAAGCTAGCTAATGATTGCAGGGTAGATGTATTCCTAAAATGAGTAAGTGCAATTGTGAAGGGGCTTCCTTTTGAATTTTCAGCTGGAAGACTGAACAGCAACACACTGACCCACACACTCTCTCTCTCTCTCTCTATAGTGGCATATGTCAAGTGTTAGGTTAGGTAGCCTTTGGGTAGGGTGGATCTGATGTAGCAGGCACTGAAATGTTCCTGTTCACAGAGCTACACTTTCCTCAGTGAATTGGTAAAAGTGTAGAACATGGATTTTCATTATGCTAAAGGAAGTCTTATTTTGCGTTTGCTTGTTGTCACCTTCTGTTGAGTGTGATGGAACTTTGGGGCCTGATTCCCAGTAGGTGTAAATCAGCAAAGCTCCCTTGTCTTCAGTGATACTGCACGTATTCACACCAGTCTGGCCCACCCTGAATCACTGGATAAAATGCCATACTTACAGGACAATTAAGCAGAGCTGACTGAAGGATGGGATTTTTCTTCAGTGGCAAATTCTGATTTTCTAAACATGTTACTGGGTTGAATGTGAACAAAAAGCCATAAATTATCAAAGGAACAAAAATGCCAACAAATTTCATAGTTTCAAGGGTCAGAAGGGACCTGAGCAGATCATCGAGTCCGACCCCCTGCCATGGCAGGAAAGAGTACTGGGGTCAAATGACCCCAGCAAGGTGTACATCTAGCCTCCTCTTAAAGACCCCCAGGGTAGGAGCCAGCACCACTTCTCTTGGAAGTTGGTTCCAGATCCTAGCCACCCTGACAGTGAAGTAGCGCCTCCTGATGTCTAGCCTAATTTCAATTCAGAACCATTAGTTTTTTAATTTTTTTGGGGGGGGCGGAGAGGCGTGTAGATGGTGGGTTTTGCAGCTGCCTTTCTCAGTATCTGAATATGCTGTAAGAATTCTTTTAGGCCGCTATGGCTAAGGGATATGAATTCTCCTTGATATATGTATGTAAGCCCCAATGACTCTAGGGGTGTGCCTACACATCGCCCTATGACAATGTTGTTACTGTGCCATGCTTTAGTACTTCCTTTTGGAAGTACTAAAGCACGGCGCAGTAACTGCCCATAGTTTTAGTTGTTACTTCATCATAGTGGAGCACTAAAATGCGGGGAGTGTGCCACTACGGCAAAGTAGCTGCCAGTCATGTGTAGACTCAAGTGATTGCTACGTAGCTGTAGTGCGTTGTATGGTAATGTAGGGTGATGTGTAGATGCACACCGAGAGTGTGGACAAATGAATACTTTACAGCTAATTAAAAGAGGGTGGCAACTTAGCACACATCAGTTACTCCATTGTAACTGTTTGTGTGCATGCAGTAAATAAAAGCTAAAACTTAGTGGCTTAAATGAAAGAGTAAGCTACTCTGGTTTAGCTTTTATCTGTTGTGGAGTAAGGGTGGGCACACAAACTGCATGGCATAGCAGATGCATGGCCTCCTTTCTAACTCATTGCAATGTAGTTGTTTGTCCATGACCTAGTAGAAGCTACCTGTGGTTTTCAAAATCTGGGCCTTCTGTGGCATGTCTCATTTCTAATAGGCTTAATGCACCACCCCCAGGAGAAAAGCAAGACAAAACAAGACTGGACTCCCACCCTGAATTTAGTGAAGTTTATCATGGAATCATTATGCATGGAATCATTATGCATCACATGTTTGGTAACAGCTTTTGTATTTCTGTTTAAGACTCTGTTCATGGAAGAGCTACTTGAGCAGAAAAGTCAGCTGTTTCACCTGAGGTGAACCTCTCCTAGTAGCTTCCTGACAACATTTTCATTTCTCAGCTTTTTCATCTTATGAGGAAATGTGTTGTCAGACAAGCCTTAAAGCAACAGTCTGGTTCAGCTAGGAAGTGATCTCTCTTACTCTCTCTGCGTGTGAATATGTGAACTGCTTGCCTGAGTCTCAGCTTGGATCTTTGTTGACCATAGGGGAGGAGGTGTTAGGGAATTAAAAAACTCAGCTAACAATTCTCTCAATCTGGACAGATCCAATTAGTGTCACATTGTTGAACGTGCTTTTTTTGTGTAGGCTTAGGGCCAAATACTGCTCTGAGTGAAGACAAGAGGAATCTTGCTACTTGCTTACCTTAATAGGACCAAAGAATTGACTCTTAGTGGGTTTTTCTTTCCCATCCTCCCTCTGCCTTTTCATTTCTTGGATAAAAATGGAAATAAACCTTTTATCTACACTGTTAACTAGCAAGGAAGTTTTAAATGAGGTGTTCTCCTATATGCTTCTGAATACATATACAATTATATACCTTGTGAATGAATATGCAGACTTAGCTATGCATTACAAGGTACTACTGTGGAATAAAAAACAAATTCAAAAGTGCCTCAGGTGTTTAGGAGCACAAGCCTCACAGATTTTTCCCCAAGGGAAAATGTGTCCCTAAATTCCTTAAGCACTTTTTTGAAACTGTATGGGAAAAGGTGATACACTCTTTAATTGTACAGAATACTTGTCCAGTCTAACTCATGTGAGTAGTCCTTACTCTGTTCAGTTCAATTTAAATGGATTGGAGAATCTCAAGAAATATAGTTGTTTTGGTTTGCTTGTGTCAGTAACAACACACAATAAAATTGTTCAAATATAATGTTATTGCCTCACTTTCTCCAGTATCAGGTCACCTTTTCTCATATTTCTAAAGGATTACATATTACACACTTGGCTGACCTGATGAAGCCACATAAAAGTGGTTGCCTTAACCCTCAAAAATCAGTCCTAATCTAATTAATAGTGGGCATGCCTACACGTGTGATTAATGTGCACGAACAAACTCTGGAGCTTGTTGCTTCACAGTTTTTTTTTTTGTTCCTGGGCTTGCTGTTTTAATGTGCATTAGGAAAAAAAACTCCAGAGCATATTGCTTTGGAGTTCATTTATGCACAGCACATAGAGCCCAGTCAGAGCAGCTTGGGCTGGCAGGGGACACAGGGGTCAGCCTGCTAGCCCAGGGCTGCTCCGACCAGGCTCCACTTGCTGTGGAAGGGCTGGCTGAGGCATGAGGATGCCTCGGTGTGGGGGCTGCCTTCCAGCTAGCCCCGCACTAATGCACCCTGTGACGCAGCCAGCTGGGGCAGCATCTACCATGTGCTGCTGTGCAGGAAAAAACTGCTGCAGAGTTTTTTCTTTTTGTGTACCCTAATAGGGTTGCATGTGTAGACACCAAGACATTTACATTGCAATTAGTCAACTGTTCAGTAAATGTCTCATGTAAATGCACCCAGTGGGATTCAATAGTAGTGGGATTGTAAATCATTTATAACCTAGAGAACTTAACATGGGTGAAATCAACTGGATCCCACAGGGCTTTGGCAGTGTTTTGTAGAAAAATAATATTTAAAAAATATAACTCAATTGAAAAGAGAATCTCTTCTGTAGGGTCTTTGAACCCCTCCAAAGATTTCTGGGGTAGAAATGTGCTTTGTACTTTAAATTAAATCTTTAAAGATGGTTCCAAATATCCTCCTTTATTCAAACCTCCTTTATTTTCTAATAAATTGTATCACACTCTCCCATCAGATTATTTTTTCCAAAGCAACTGCCATGTTATCAACAATGCCTCAAATGGGGCACTCCTGAGACCTTACTGACCCTCTGGCTGTGCCACTGGCTGTGCAGAAGTGCTAAAACCACAGCAGGATGCAGCATCTGTGTAGATGAAGCAAATAAAATGACTGTACATGCAGTAGGTAAAGCAAACAAAATACAAGAGCTCATGAACAGGATCAAAATGCCAAGTTTTCCTTTAAAAACAAACAACCAACCAAAAACACAGCACAGCTATTTTATTTGTTGCTTCTTGTGACAAAGACATGATACAATCTACTGAATTTCAAACTGCTCCTTGACAGCATGTAGCAAATAAATACCACGGAAAACATTCAAAGCATCTTGTACACACCTGAGAGCCAAATTTTCATTGTTCATGAGAGTGTATTTTATTTACCTGGCTGTGGGAAGGAATCACTTTCTCTTTCTGAAGTTTATTTTCAATTAATTTTTGCTTTTGAAGGGAAAAAGCAGCTTGAATGGAGGTTATTTCACTGTTTGACTTCCCAAATGGAAACAGCAAATCCTTACCTGTCAGCTTTTCAGGAAATTTTCCTTCTCCTTTTCTATCTGAGGGCATTCATTTTGGTGGGGAAAATGGCCCTATTTGGGCTTCTCATTCAAGTTGACTTTCATCATAGTATAATTTTGGAATTGGTGGTCTAAATTCAGTTGGCATGGCAATTCACCCTAATCATAATTCACAGCCTAAATATGGAGAGAAGACAGTTAAATGCCAGGAATAGTAACTGAATGTGGAACAGATCTGAAAGACATGGTTGTGTGGATGGCTTCAGTTTAAACATTTCATTTTTGGGAGGAATCAGCCATAAATTCAACCAAAAAAAAAATTATACCCACAGAACCTGAGTCAGTTTTAGCTGGGTATGTCAAACACTGAAGTATAGAAGTGAAGTGTTGGCAGTTAAAAGAAAACATTCTGCCTAATGTGTAACATTGGATTACCCATCTCCTCCCCACAGTTCCATGTATCAATACTTGTATCGTCTTTTTTTTTCTTCCCCCTCCCACACTTATGTCCCTGTATTTTACATCAACATTGGAAGAGCCTCCTGCCAGCCAGAAAGGCAAGATGGCTCTATAGCCCTGCAGCCAATCAGACAGCTTGGCATGCACGGGAGAGCCTGGCCAGCCGAGTCACATTTTGACCTCCTTCATCTGCTCATCTGAAAACTTTTGGATCCACGTGAACTTCTGATAGCATTCTGCTCCAGTGCACTGGAGCCTGTAAATGACTCCAGGAATTCCAGGCTGAAGAAATGATGCAAAGGAAATGTTTTAACCCCTTGGCACCACTGATGGTTTCAGAAGGGTACGGCAACTCCAAGTTCTTTTGGAAAATGCCTCTAATTGAAGATATGGTACACGCTACTGTCATCTCAGTTATTATTATTAAAACCATTTTTGAAACAAGCTTAGTACTGAAAAATGGTGCAACTTGTTTTCTCTCCAGCTGAGGGTAGAAGAGGCCCCCCCAAGTGAAGGTTCCACATGTAGTGATAAAAGTTATAATGCAAAGATGCTACCTAATTTAAAGGAAGTTGATAATTAAAAAATGGTCCCTAAGGTTAAGTAGCAGTTAATCAGTAAAAGGTAGACCCAGGGTCTGCAGATATTGTGTACTGTTCCCCAAATTAAAGTGTGGGTTTTTTTTTTTGGTTTTTTTTTTTTTGCTTCATGTATGCCTGTATTTATTAAACCCAGTGATCACTACACTGCTCGGGACAGTGACAGCTCCATTTTCTCTCTGGGATGAAGGGGGTCCAGTGAGCAGGGAACAGAAGGAAAATTAAATGCAGCAAGAGGAGCAAGTTCACAGGTTTGAGACCAGGGTGTCAGAGGAAGACGCTCAACAAAGACCTCTAGATAATACCCACCTCTTTGAGAAGAGATGGAAGGCATCTATGGAGTGAGAGGTGCTAATGTGGTGACTTTGTAGGAGTGGAAGCTTCCTTGGACTGGTTGGGCTCCCATGTTCCTGCACTAAGAGTTGGAGGAACTATCTCCAGGTGTGAGAGACCAGTTCTTTGTCCATGTGCATTCAGCCCTCTGTGAGGTTGCCAGCAACTGGGGGCCAGCTATGGCTGTTATCTACTATGAATTGAACTGAGACAAGTCCCTTGTTTCTCAGAGGCTGTGAAGCAGCAACCCATAGGTTTTTTGGGTTGTCTTTGCTGTTATTTCCTATTACAAGGCCATATCTGCCTTGCTTTTTCTTATTGTCACAGGGTCAGCAGCAGTTTTCCCACTTCCAACTAGATTTCAAATAATTATCTACAGACTCAGAGTAACTTTAATTTGTTCCCAGGCCAAATCTTTTTCTTTTCTTGGGGGATAGTGAAGCATAGACTTCAGCTAAGCCAGGCAACTTCAACTTAAGCCAGACATCAACTAAGCCTCTGTCTAACTTAAAGTATACACTTAACTTCTGTTGACTTTTCCATACCAAAAATGAGGTGCACACACAAGTAACTTGCTGAATTGAAACATTGATTGGAATTTACCAACCACAGCACATTAAAATAACATACTTACCTGCAACTGAAAAAAGAAATGCTCTCTTTACCCCTTCTTATTGTGTCATGTGATTGTTGAGCTTTTTTGTGATTCAAACAACAAACACAGTACACTGCTTGGGCACCAAGGTGTGTATGCATTTGTTGGTGGCCATACCTCAACTCGAATCTCTGTGTCCAGTGGTGTTTAAATGTAGGATTTGATCTAGATCCCTTAATGTCTCATGGCCAACTCCCATCATCATCAGTGATGCAGGATCTGCATTTATTCCTAGTACTTTGCTTTGACAATATAGCCTAAAACTGGGAGTGAGACAGTTGCAATAGTAAAAAGGCTCCCAGTCTTCCCTATTCCTTTCCATGCCTGAGTGTGTAAGATACGCGGGAGGAGACTGAAGCTTGGCTCACTTCAGCTCATCCTCAACTGATCCTGGGGGCACCTGAGGGCATCTGCTGGGGCACAGATCTGTGACGTGACATTCCATAATGACTCCTGTTGTTCTTATGGTGGATTGCACATGGCCGATATGGTCTCATATATGACTTTTGCCCCAACTTGTGCTTGTGCAGTGATCAGTTTCTAAATCTGAATGGGATTGCTGTATTCTCTTTCTCTCTCTTTCTCATGAAAAAATAATAGTATCCAGGGATGGAGCCAGGATTTCCCAAACAGGAGTGAAGGATTAGCAACCTGCACTGCATGAGTGGCTGCACCCTCTGCTCTCGGCCTCTGCTACCGTTACTAGCGCGGGCAAATCATGCTGCAGGAGCCTCTGGGACTTCTAAAAGTCCCTAAAACAGGTGAAAATCCCTCTCCCTTTCCTTTTCTGCTCAGAGACACATCCCCTCCTCATCCTCCCATCCACCCCCAATCTTCCCTGCCTGCTGCTGCTCTGCTGTTGAGCACAGGGGAGCTCTAGAGCCAAATGGGCTGGGCAGGGGGTAGGCTCAGCTGGGGAGGGGACAGGGGCAACAGCATGATGGGAGAGTACTCCCCCCCCACCCCCTGCCCACCAGTCTCCCTGGGAGCAAGTGTGAGGAAGAATGCCCCCCAGCCCATTCTTGCTGCCACTGTCCCTGTCCTTAGCTGAGCACAGTGGGCAGGAACAGTTTGGTGCTTCCCCCATCCCCAGGACAGCAGAGAAAGCAGCAGTGGGAGGCAGTGAAGGGGTTGCAGGGAAGGAAGGGCAGGGGATGTGCCTCTGAGCAGGAGGAGGAAGGGAAAAAGGATTTTCACCTGATTTAGGGACTTTAAAAAATCTCCCCTGGTACAGTCCAAACCAAAAAGGGGGTGCAGCCAATGCCACTGCACCCCTTCCTGATCAGCTCCTGACAGCATCTCTTGCTTTTTTGAAAGATGCAGCATTGTGAAGCAGCTCAGATAGAATGAAGATATCATTGCAATAGAATTATAATGACCCTCAAATTGGTAATATTAATTTGTTTGCTTTTTCCCTTCTGGATATTATTAGAGTCTGGAATAAATGAAGTTTTCAAAGTAGTCTTATGTGATAGGATGTATATGAGTGTTTGGATATTTTGTTGTTGTATGGGTGATGCTTGTATATTTGTTGATCTGTGTGTTCTGTTATCAAAGGTATAAGAGCTGCCCTTTTAAGAACAGAGTAGGATTCTTGAGAACAGGTGAGTTTGCAGGAAGCTCAGAGTAGTGAGCATGGAAAGATCTGATTGCTGTGCAATGTCTGGACTGCTTAAGCATCTGAAAAGGTCAGAACTTGGTTTGATAGCCTCATGCAAGTCTTATGTTAAAAAGTGTAACATTGAGCTGGGCAGCTTTTCAGTCTTCCTCTGTCTCTGGTAGGGTCGCTTTCTCCATGCTATCAAAAGCCAAATCTCCAGAGGACTTCATGGAGTTTGTGGCACTTGCTTTGTGGGGTTGGAACTCTTTCCCCTAAAAGCTGGAGGGTTTGTCTAGCAACCCCTATGACATGGAGCACTCCAAGTGACTTTAATGGGAGCCCAGAATTTGGATACCTTCCTGTATCCAGACCTTAATTCCAGCTGGATGTGGGGAAAAAAAATTCTTCCAGAAGAGCTGCAGCAGCATATTGTGGAGGTGACCTAATCAGGATCTGCACATGCTGGCTGTGCTGTATTTAAAATATGTGACACAAATGTGTGTGGGGACAGGGGGATGGTATTACCCTATGTCTTCATTCTTTCCTGGCAGTTCATAACTAATTGGCAAGATTTCTGCTCCGAGGTACCTTTGTTAAAACAAAAATCTTGAATAGATCCTAATTTATAAGTGAAGAGATGACAGTGCTAGATGAGAGCCATGGGCTGAGATTTTCAAATCCACCTAAGGGATGTGTATGCCTGAATCCCTTTAATTTTAATGATGATTTTGCATCCACATCATTCAGGTGTTGTGAAAATCTTAACCCATGACAAAGGAACAAAACCTGAAGATTAATTCTTTGGTATCTGCAGGGTTTGGTTTTCCCTTGGGCTAGGGACAGATACTATACATAAACTGGTTTAAGCGGTCAGAAATTGGTTTAAGTCTGTAACAGAACAGACATTCAGTGCACATAAACTAGTTTCAAAATGGCCAAAACCGGTTTGAGATAAACATGGTTGAATGTAGTATCAGACCTAACTGATTGAGCTCAAACCAGCTTATGCAATATCTGTCCCAGATCCCTTCCTGGTTTAAGTTAAACCAGAGTCCCCCAGCATCCCAGCATGCTCTCTGGGCTGGGGTCTCTGCTTCAGCTGAGCAGGAATAGGTAGGGGCAGTGGGTCTGGCCAGATTCTGGCCCTGAAAGGGAACAGGGAGGAGGTTTATTCCCCCACCTCCCCCTCCTGTCCCACCAGCATGAACCTGCACTTCACTGCTGGGTGCTTTAGTGGCGAGGGCATGGCCAGGCCCTGGCAGTAGCCTTGGCTGAACTGGCCATAGAGGGGTTTAATTCCCCCCTCCTTGTCCCACCCGCACAGACCCAAGCTGGGGTTTGCCAGGTGCTCCCCCCCTCGCTGCTGCAGTGGTGGGAATGCAGGCAGACACTGGTCAGCATGGTCCCTGAGGCATAGTGGGCAGGGAGAGGGGGGTTGTCCCCCCCTCCACCCTTCTGCCCCTGGGGGACCATAGTGGGGCCTGCCCACCCCAACTGCTGCTGTCACCCACTCGTGTGCTGGACAAGTGGCAGAATAAGTCCCCTCCTGCCCCCATTGGACCCCGGAGGGAGGGGGAATAAACCCACTCCCTGCTCCCTCACCTAAGGGGCCCTGCTGGCTGGCATCTGGCTGCGCACCCACCCGGCCACTGGAGTGATGAGGGGGCAGGGCCCTTGATTGGCTCAGCAGCCCCTGTCCTGGTGTCCGGGGAGTGCGAGCCTCTTCCCAGCCGGGGGCTGCGAGCAGGGGTCAGAGCTGCCATGGACTGTGTATGGGGGGGAGGAGTAGGCCATTGCCCTGCAAGCCCCCTAGTGTTGCCACTGCCGCACTTCTGCACAGTCTGTGGCAGCTTTCCCCACCCTGCAGTGTGGCCACCGTGCTAGGAAGAGGCTTGCACTCTGGGACACCGTGACTGGGGCTGTTGCTCCCCCCCTTGCTGCTCTAGTGGCAGGGGTGGGAGCATGGACCATGCCAGCCAGAGTCTAGCTGTGCTTCTACTGCTGCAGCAGCGAGGGGGCACACCAAGTGGACCCCGGCTTGGTTCTGGGAGGGTGGGACAGGGAGCGGGGAATTAAATCCCTCCCTGGCCAGTTCAGTCCAGACTACTGCTGGGGTCTGGCCATGCCCCCCCCTTTCCCCCCCCAATCTTCCCTGCAGGTGAGGGTGTGCTCTAGCACTCCCTGGTGTCTGGCTTGAGCAACTGCAGGCATATGCCTACATTTCCTCAGTTCAGAGGGAATGTCTGTACAGTTGCACACTGATTCAATCTAGGCAGGTTAGACTAACCTGCAAGATTGAATCAATTCAGGCTCTGTCTTTTTGTATATCTGTCCCTAGTCCTAGAAAGAATTTCCATAGGGGGATGGGGCCAGCACACAGCTTATGTTCTATTTACCTCACACTTTAGCTTACTATTGAAGACTGAGGTGTAAGTGTGGCATATGACTTTTGGCTAGCAAAGCAGAAAGTGACCCCTCATTGTGCAAAGCTGGCCCTGAAGGCCTGAAAAAAAAAGTGTGCAAACAGTTGGAAGTTTAAGATTGCAGCTCTGAAGAACTTTAGATGTATTCTCAAACCTTTCTGAACCAATGCTCTGTTCACCACAATGATCTGCTGAGGTCTAGCTTCCAGTGTCTGTTTACAATTTCTATTGCAATCATCCCATGGATCATATCAGATATTTTTGACAGGGATGTTTATTTTTTTCCCAGGCTGCATATTAAATAAGCATAATTAGTGATAGCTGAACCTGTAAAGGTTCAAGGCTTGATGTTCAGAGGTGATGAGAACGCGTGGCTCCAAACAAAGTCGATAGCAGCTCTGAAAAAAATATCAGACCTCTAGTGACTTGGTTTGGACAGGCAGCCAAAAGTTCTGAGGCATATCTGAAGCTTGGTAACTCCTGATGCAGAGTCTCCTGAGTGTAGGCTTTCTGTTGAAATCTATGAAAATTCCTGCCTCTGGCCAGGCTGATAAAGCTAGGAAAAGAGCCTCTCCTATATTAGTTCATCTCATCCACTTCCTATGCCTGCTGTCACTTGGAAGGACTGGGCTGTGTGACAAAGAAAAATAATGAGGAAAAGCTAAGCCACATTGAGAAAAAGTTTTCATGTGGATTCATTTTGATTGTGAAGTTAGGGGTCAGGCTTGCTATAAATTCATGTTTTGGAAAATAGGCAAGAAGATTAAAACTATAAATCGCTAGCAACTCAGAGGAGCCCAGATTAGATTGGTTTTATTCACATGTCCAGTCAAGCCAACCCATGCCCATAATGCTTAGCATTAGCAGGCACAAAAGCTGGCTGACCCACAGTAGAAAAATGAATGCTTTATATTGCTGTTGCTTTCCTTCTCCTTTCATATGACATAACCTTCCTTGCAATCTATTTTTCCTTTCAGGGAAATACGTTTCTCAGTGTCATATTCTATATGAAGCTATCGTCTGAAGGAATTAATCTCTGCCTTTTCATATTGCTTTGAGGCAAAAGGCTCTCAGACCACCTTCCCTGGGCTAAGATATTATGCCACTCCTGGCAGAAGTTGTCTGACCTATCAGGTGTGGAAATAAGAGGCTTCAGGTTTCAAGGCCAGTATGAAAGCTAAAGGGTGCCACATCATGATATAGTTAATGCAGTACTTAAAGACAGGTGACTGATTTTTGTTTCAAGAAATGCTTGGGAACAGTATAGGAGTGATGATACCTTATCATGAGTAACTTTCTAGCCTGCACCTGGAGAGGAAACACAGTCTGGTTAAATTGTAGAAGCAGGACTTGGGGGAGTTGGGTTCTGTTCCTAGTAAGGCCATATCCCTGCTGTTAAACTTCAGGTAAATTGGTTGCTGAGCTCTGTGACTGATAAGAGTCACTTACCCCCATGGAGAGGGGGAGTTAAGCCTTCTTCCAGTTGATTTAGTAGCTTTTTATTTCTGTTTCACTTTCCATCTGTACTAGTGCAAGCAGCAAAGACTTTTTCCCAGGAACTTTTACTGCAAGCTATTCTTCAGACATTTCATCTTAACCAGGGTTTTGTCTTATTGTTATTTCTTAGGTTAAAAGTTGTATGCATGTAAGGGCCCAAAGTGGGGTTTGTAGTTCTGTCTTAGGTACCTTTTCAATGTCAGCTTTGTGCTACAACTCCAGTTTGACACATAGTAATTCATAAATCCTAAATTAATGCCAGCAGGTTTATAAATCTGTATGTGAAAAGATGGATGTGACTTTCTGACTATAGTAGTCCCTTAAGAAAAGACATTGGGACTTGTTTATTACTCTTTATGCTGCTGGATATAAAAGCTGTTGAAATTGGTAGCACTCATCTCCTACTCTGTCTAACCCCTATATTCTGGTCATTGAGCTGGCAGTTTAATTAATCCATTAAACAGAGGTTGGATAGCAATGCATGCCTGTGACAATGGACTGTTGTAGCTAAATTTCAAAGCAATGATTTGTATTTTTAACATCTTACCCATAAGCCACATGACTGTGCTATCTTCACTGATCCTTTTGTCACAGCGTCTGAGACATGACCCCGGAGCCTCAGTCCAAAAGTGAAGGAAAGTTCATCCACTTGAAATGATTTCCATTACATGTTAATTACCTGCACTGACGATTCTATGACAAAGCTATACCTTTTCCTTTGCCCCTGGACATGCACGGTTGTAACATGTGTGGCATAGGCTTATTATCTCTTGTCCTGAATATATGACATGTATAGGAGAGGTGAACAAAAGTAGCAGCAGTGTTTTAGTACCTTTTAGAGCTCTTGCACATTATGTTAATGGGATGGAAGCATGGAGTACTTTGTAAGAACATAACCTTGGAACTGGAAAAAAAGGCTATGTGCTTGCAGACTTAATGCAGAAAAAGCTGGTTATTTACCCAGTGCTGATGCTAATTAGTAGCTGCAAAACTAACTCAGCTTATTTTTAAGGCTTCTAATAGCAGCCCTGATGCTGAGTCAGCATTGCTCAGAGTCTGACCAGCTTCCTTTATTTTCAAGACCTCTAATGCAGCTCTTTGACAGGTGGTTCCTCCTCAGTGTTTCTGGTGGTATTGCACAGTGCAGTTAGTTACAAAAATAGACCATTACAACAACAGTTGGCATGTACTTAATGGGAATATAATTAAGTTACAAAGTAGGCAGCAGGGCTGAAATATGCTATGCATTTAAGTGGTTCATGCACTTAGCATGTATACAAATGACTGATGATTTTTACCATGTAAACAGTAGGCAACAAATTGGAACTGATATTATGCTATGAAGGTAAATGAACTATATGCTTATTTGGCATGCATATCTGTGGGAGACAAGACATAAAATATATCCATTGCACTGTATAGCTACCTTCAAAGAAGGATACATCACTTAAAATTTATGGATTTTTAACAAAGTAATCTAACTTTATTCTTTTTAAGTTAACCATATCTTAAGATGCTTTAGGAGGAATAATTACAAAGAAAATGAGCCTAGAAGTATTGTCTCCCATTTTTGCGTGCTTTTGAATGTTGGGTTGTGAGCTACCACCGAAAGGAGAAGTGCTCAAAGTTCTTCAAGGAAGACTATTTATGCAGTTTAATGGAATTAGAACAGGCTTTTTGACGCATCATTCCAGAACATGGGTCAATGTCCACAAAGTAGAGCTGTAAGTCTCACTGAATAAGTGTGGTGGTGGGGAGGGACACCAATGGCACATCAGTGATTGCTTGGGACAAAATACAAAACAGGAACAGGAGTGAAGGTCAGAGGTTTAAAATGATTCATAGATTCATATATTCATAGATATTAGGGTCGGAAGGGACCTCAATAGATCATCGAGTCTGACCCCCTGCATAGGCAGAAAAGTGTGCTGGGGTCAGATGACCCCAGCCAGATGCCTATTTAACCTCCTCTTGAAGACCCCCAGAGTAGGGGAGAGCACCACCTCCCTTGGGAGCCCAGTCCAGATTCTGGCCACGCTAACTGTGAAGATGTTCTTCCTAATGTTTAGTCTAAATCTGCTCTCCGCTAGCTTATGGCCATTATTTCTTGTGACCCCCAGGGGCACCTTGGTGAGCAAAGCCTCACCAATTCCCTTCTGTGCCCCCATGGTGAATTTATAGGCAGCCACAAAGTCGCCTCTCAACCTTCTCTTGCGGAGGCTGAAGAGGTCCAGGTGCCCTAGTCTCTCCTCGTAGGGCTTGGCCTGCAAGCCCTTAACCATATGAGTGGCCCTTTTCTGGACCCTCTCCAGGTTATCCACGTCCCTCTTGAAGTGTGGCACCCAAAAC
>NW_017729023.1:2441011-2441563 GCF_001723915.1 Gavialis gangeticus | reverse complement strand
GGTGGGATACTGTATCGAAGGCCTTCCTGAAGTCTACGTAAACGATATCTACCCCTACTCCTGTGTCCAGGTGTTTTGTAACCTGGTCATAAAAGGAAACTAGATTAGTCAGGCATGATCTACCCGCTATGAACCCGTGCTGGTTTCCCCTCAGCATAATTTTCCCTGCTGGGCTCTCACATATATGAGCCTTAATAATCTTTTCGAAGACTTTGCCAAGGATGGAGGTGAGACTGACTGGCCTATAGTTGCCTGGATCCTCCTTCCTCCCCTTCTTGAAAATAGGGACCACACTGGCCCTTTTCCATTCCTCTGGGACCTGGCCCATGCACCACGAGTGTTCAAATATTCTTGCCAGTGGCTGTGCAATGACATCAGCCAGTGCCTTCAGTACCCTCAGATGGAGCTCATCTGGGCTTGCAGACTTAAACGCATCCAGTCCTTCCAGGTGACTCTGCACTATCTCAGGGTCAACACTTGGTAGTCTGCCGTCCAGCTGTTGTCTCTTTACAATCTCATTGTGAGACTTGTCTTGCCCCTCATTTAGGAACA
>NW_017729023.1:2437316-2439627 GCF_001723915.1 Gavialis gangeticus | reverse complement strand
AGACAAATTCTACTGCACAGTAGCGTGTCACGGTGAAATCCATGCTATTGTGCTAATGCACAGTAGAATTAGCCTACTGCACACTAGTGTCACTTAAAAGGTGTGTGCCAGCAGTATTGTGCAGTAGCACCAGTTACTGTGCATTTAGTTAGTACCTGTTACTACAGGTACTAAACTTAATGCACAGTAGCCACAGCGCATTAATGCATGTGTAGACATGTCCAATATTATCTGTTCAGCTACATTCTCTGAGAATTAAGCAGCTATGTTACATTCAGGCATCTCAGAACAGAACTAGCAATATTTGAACTGTTACAGCACCTTCCAAGTGAAAAATCTCAATGTGATAGGTAACCATTAGTGAGATAAAGCTCATAACACTTTTAGGACACGGGGAAGTATCATTATTTCTATGCACAGATGTGAAAAGAGAGACAGAATTTGAAGAAGAAAAGAAGAAAGCAGTTACCACTTAGGACTAAGTCAATCATTTCTCTTTGTTTTGACAAACTTGAGACCAGTGGCTGGATTTGAAGACAAGCGTTAAGAAGGCTTGAAGTCAGAATTTTAATGGGGGAAAAAATCTGGGGAAAGCAATTTTTGGCAGACAATCCTGCCCTTGTTGCACAGATTGGCTGATGTTGATTGTTGACAGCTTCCGCAGCTTGCTAATTACAACTGCAAAATTTCAGGTGAATGACAGTAGCTGAAACACTAATTTTGCTTTTTTGCAGCTGCAACTGTTAGTTGGCTATTGCTGTAAGTGATGGACATTGCCAGTTGCATGGACAGATGGAAATTAATACTTACATTACCATTGTTAAAAGTCATCATCACATTTTCATCTGTGTCCTAAAAATCTATTAAAATAAATATGTCTGCACCTATATGTCAGCATATTCAGAAATAGTGTATAGGATATTTAATGGAGAGCAGAAGACCACCATAGAGCCCTTGGTAACAAATGGCTATGCTCTGCATTAAATCTGTGTCATGAGCACTGTGGACATCCTTGGCCTGACACAGAGAACCCTCTGAAGAACACTACAAAAGACAGTGATGAAAGGGGATTTTGTTTACATGAATCCAGTGTTAGCTACTGCAGAAGGTCTACTACTATGATTCTAACACTTAGGTTGAGGTAGTAACTCTGGGGCTACCTCTAAGAAGGGTATTGGGTACTGTACCTGCTGCTTACTCTCCCTGGTTTTGGATGGGGGTGACCTTCATCTTCTAGCCCTTCTGCATTCAGTCTAATGGGAGTCTGAATTTTCAGGGTCTATGAAAATGGTGTGGATTTCACCCTTGTAGCCTAACTTCCCTCAGTCTTGTGTACCTGGGGATGATTGTTGTGTAATAGAGAAGTAATTACAGTTTTCACTGAAGGCTTATACACTTGGAAGAAAAGATTGCTACTGTTAACTGTTTATAGACTTGATTGTTTGAGTGTTCAGTTTTTTTATTTCAATCTAACTGTCTTGGAACTATAACAGAGACAAGGATATATCTGGGTGATATCTTTTATTGGACCAACTGCATGGTTGGGACTGGTTTAGAAAAGCTTTTGAATGCAATGCAGTTTCTTCATGTCTGAGGGGAAAGCAGGTACAGCAAAAAGTTAAAAACAGTTTGCAGGTCTATGAAACTCGAGAACAGAGAAATTCCCAGTGGTAGCAGACAAGGAAATCACAGAAGAAAAGGTAGCATGATTAGTTGAAGATCAAGACCTTTCAAAAGGAAAGAGTCATTTTCACCTGTAGTATGAATATAATATGCCATGAAGTCAATTGTAGTGTTTAGTCCTTGTTTCTTAGTCAAAGGCAGATTAGGGTGTACTGGGGCCTTGGGTAAGCACAAAATTGGAGGCCCCCTCCCCTCATGGGAGCTGGGCTGCAGGGGCGGGGGTGAGGAGAGGGGCCCCTTCCCCTCTTAGTGCAGTGGGGGAGGCTAGGTGGACCCTGCCAGGTTGAGGGGTACATGCCTGCCTCTTCTCCCTGCTCTCCACCCCCACTATGGCCAAATGCACACACACAGGTGCACACAGACATAGGCTCATGCACTCCGTTCTCACTGTCTGCACATGGACACAGACAGACACAGAGTTAAGCATATATTTGATATCTGCATCATGCAGGTATTGTTGCCCTGTGGGGTCAGGCCAACTGTCAGGATCTCAATATTGCGCTGTTAGACAGGGGGGTGTAACACAATTGCACATATACAAATACACAAATCAATCAGGTGCCTACACACGCACACTACCAGCTCACGCACATACACATCCAAACCAGCCTAGGCACATGCATACCTA
>NW_017729023.1:2432999-2435062 GCF_001723915.1 Gavialis gangeticus | reverse complement strand
CAGTAACACTGTATGTGTGGACTGACTTGGGACTAACTTTGATGTCTGTTAAACAGCAGAATTTGCTTCTGATGATGAGTTAGGTAAGGTTAGGTTGTTGTTTGAAAGCAAGGAGTGGAGGGCTGGGAATATTCTCTTAAGGTCTGATATTTATCAGTTATAGGCTGTAATGTTTGACTCTTACTGGTTCAAGTGTGCAATGGTAGATGACAGGCAGGGATGTAAATTTACAGGGGGTTTTCTTTTTGTATTTTAGCAGATTGCTGTGGGGTATTAGGTGGCTCTTTCGAACACAGAGTGTATTTCTCTGCTACATGATCTTTGTTGTATAAAGGCAGATTTCAGGTTGGTACAGTAGGTATCAAGAGTATTCTGCTTGGAGCAGATGTAATATCTGAGAATGTGATTGTAGATTCCAGCTTTTCTGGTGTATTTGGGATGATTTCTAGCTTTGCGGACATAAATATGATGGTCTGTAGATTTTTTTCTATAGTAGCTTTTAGGGTACCATCCTGGATGTAGATCATGGTAGCTACAAAACTGATGTTAGTTGATCTTAGAATATTCCAGGGAAAGTTTAAATGAGGGGTGATAGTTGGTAAACCTACGATGGAAGTCAGTAAGTGAGTCCAGGAGTTTAGTCCAGATGATGAAAATATCATCTAGGTTAGGGGTGGGCAATTATTTTGGGTGGAGGGCCGCTTACTGAGTTTTGGCAAGCCACCGAGGGCTGCATGACAGGCAGCCAGGGGCAAATAAATATTAATTTTCTAAATTTTTTAGGGGCCCCACAGACCAGATGGAATGGCCCATAGGCGGCACTTTGCCCACCCCTGATCTAAGTAATGGAGGTAGAATGCAGGGTTGGTGGTGCAGTTTTTAAAAAAAATACTCCTCCAAGTGGCTCATGAAGAGGTTGGTACATTATGGGGCCATCTCTGTGCCCCTAGTTGTGCTCCCTGTTTGGAGGAATTGTTTGTTATTGAAAATGAAACTGTTTTGGTGAGGGTGAAGTGGATGATCCGTGCAACGTGTTGTTACAAATCTGAGTGTAGTTCATGTTCTTGTAGATATTTCAGGAAGTCAGCTGTGCCTTCATGGTGTGGGTTGTTAGTGTACGGGCTGCTGATATTTATGGCTTTAAGTATGGATTTCTTGGGAAGGTGGTTAATATTCTGGATCTTGTAGAAAACTCGCTCTTTGAGTAACAAGTGTTTTCTGAGCAGTCACACCTTGTTGTTTACTGTGAACTAAATAAAAAACAAGCCCTAAGTGCCAGACCCATTGAAGACTCTAGTGTGCTGCAGAAGCTGTACCAGCCCCCAAGCCATACTAGAGTCTTCTGCCCATATTACCTCCATGGAGCAGTCAAACATTAGCTCAACATGTATTAGGTAATATGATCTGGAGATACTCCTCTGTAGAAAAGTCCTAACTTTGCTACACTACAATGGCATTTAGCATGTGCAAGTACATTTAACATGTCCTAAAGGTAATGATTGATAAGACCCTGAGGATGCAAGGTTTTGTAAGGATACATCGAGGGTGCAATCCAAGGACTAACTGCACTGTGTGTAAGGTACCCAGTAGAGGTGTGTGGATACATCGGTCCAATATTGGATCGGCATCTATATAAAGAAAATTGACTGTACCGGAAATCAGCCTGATGTGGCTGATAAATGGCCTGTGCATGTACTCAGCTGCAGTGCAGCATGTAGGCAGTGAGGAGTGCAGTCCAGCAGCATGGAAAGCTGCATGCAGCTGGTAAGTTTGTTGTGGTGGAAGAGGAGGGGGAGGGAAGGGATGTGGAGGGGGGCAGATCAAGGCCCACATGGTGAGGGAGGGAGTGGGGCTGGGGCAGGCGGCCCCAACTGCCCAGCTGGGGGTGAGGTGGGGTACAGTGTAGGATGGAGCCATGGCTTGTCCAGGGGGCGTAGGGGGGAGGGTGGCTTCTGTTGCTGCATGCACCCTGGGAGGGCATGGGGGGGACCGTATGCCCCCAGATCTGTGTGGGGCAGGGTGGGCTGCCACTGCAGGCCGGGGCTGGGGCTGGGGCTGGAGCT
>NW_017729023.1:2427210-2432150 GCF_001723915.1 Gavialis gangeticus | reverse complement strand
GGGGGGTCAGTGAATTTTGGGGTGGCTGCAGCCCTCCCCATAGCCCCTCTCCTAGTGCACCTCTGCCTGCCTCGAATGCACCCTGGCCCAGCTTCCCTGCTGGGAAGAGCCTGGCACAGCCTGAGCCCCAGCCCACAGTGGCAGCTTGCCCCGTGCACCCCATGACCTCCAGGGATGCATGTAGCAGAGGGAGCCCATCCTTCCCCGTGCCCTCTGGATAAACTGTGGCTCTGTCCCGTGCCCTGATCCATCCCACCCAGCTGACACTGGGCAGTGCCTGCCCCAGCCCCTAGCCCTGCCCCTGTTCCAGCCCCAACCCCACTCCCTCCCTCACTGTGGGGGCCCAAATCTGTTCCCCCACGCCCCTTCCTTCCCCTTCCACCACAATAGACTTACCAGCTGCATGCAGCTCTCCATACTTCTGGGCTGCATATCAGAAATCGGATTGGTATTGACTGATATGCCTCCTTAAAAATCAGCTATTGGTATCAGCCCCAAAAATCTCTATCGGTGCACCCCTAATACCCAGGATAGCTTTCATGGAGCTGACCCAGGTGCCAGCAACAGTGAAGCTAGATGAGCCTCAACAACCCATCTGTGTCTTAACTGATACTGGTACCTGAGATAGACTGAAGAAATGTCTACACAGGCAGCTGTTGCTCCTTTGATTGTAATGGAAATGAAACTCAAGTGATGGCTTGGTTCTGACAGGATTTACATACATGCTTCATTTTACTGCTGTTAGTTCCATCATCTTATTTGCAGGGCTAAAGTAAAGCATGTGTAGACATGTTTACAGGCTCAGAGGGTATAGCCTCTCCCCTGGCATTTAGACTAGACTTTTAGTACTTGTCTGAAAATAGGATATTTGTTTGTAATAACATGCAAGTAAAATTATTTTTCTTTTGAAGTAACAAGTTTAGCTTTTGGAAAAATATGGTTTGATATCTTCAAATTTCCTCTCTTTTGGTATTCCAATGTTAACAATGGTAGATATTATCTAAGAGAACTCTGAGACTAGAGCAGAGGAAGTTACACATTCTAGGCTCTTGAAACCAATACTCCAACCTAATTGAAAACTAAAGAATTTTTTTTGCAAAGATCTAGTTGGTCTAATTAAAGATATCACCTCTACCACAAGTCCTGATTGCTTTTTTCCTTTAGACCAATATGGCTACAACCTGGAAACCTGACCAGCCTAAGTGAGACACTGTGCTTCAGGGGATGGCTTGTGCAGGAACAAGTCTTGCCTTTTTCCTGAATTTCTGGGAGCAGGTTGGACTTTCTTGAAAGTGCTGCTCATGAAAGCTTTAAGAAAAAAATAACATTTTATTTATAGAGTATAGATTTTAATGAAGCTAAAGAACTGGGCTAAATAAGAGACAAATTGTATCTAAAACTGTAAATTATGAATATTAGGGTTTTCAGACGCTGAAAACTTTAGAGCTGATTTGGGGTGTCCTTGATGATGTTTTTTTAAGACTCCAGATGAGAAGTTTTAAGCATAACGTGCTCTTTGGTCACCAAGTTAGGCTTTTTTTTTGTTTGTTTCTTCATTTTATATTGATGCATATTTGACAATTTTACATATATTTATAGATTTTTTAATATGATGGGCCAAATAGTGTAAGCAATGGGGACAGAGTTGTATAAAAAGCAATGGGGATAGAGTTGTTTTGTATTTGGAGCCCTGAAGTACATCCTGGCATTCTGTTGGGGTCTACTATTACCACTGCTGGAGCTTCCTGGTTAATTGTTTCATAGCATGTGACAAAGTAGGCTGTTGTCTACAAAAGCTTATGCCTCTCTGAACCAGTTAGTCTTGAAGGGGGTGCTATGCCTTGCCTTCTGTCTATACTTTGAGGTGAGCATGTTTCTTTTCATGATTTTATTCTGATTTTTATTCTTTCCATATCCACGAATAAATTCTAACTTAGAAGAAAAAGTATTAAATAGGGATTAGGTGTTCTTTAAATGTCTACATTGCTGCTTTCAAGTTTTTCAGGAATAGAAAAATAACTTGTCATATGATCCATTTCTGGTCAAACCCAGTAAGATAACAGCAGTGTAAATACTAAATTAAAAATAAAAGGGAAACTGGCAACACATCCTAGTATCCTAATGTGTATTTTTTTTCTCCCCATTGACTTTATTGGGCTTTGCAGGGGCACCTCAGGGGTATCCTAATTTCCAATGCTGTTTTGTGCTGAGCAGGAGTGGCTGTGTGGTACTCATTACCTTAATGGCATGACCAGAGGCACCTACTGTCACAGGGTAGATGTATTCTCACTCATTTACCTGGCAGTGCTGATGGGCTGCACTCATGTTGCTTCAGTAATGTTTAGAGATGGGGTGATAGGATCTGTAGCACTTCAAGTTTAGACCCTGACTGCCTTAGTGTTGAGCCTCTGTGACATGAAACACACTCAGCTCTTGTCCCTGAATCCTCCAGCCCCTTTTCCCAGTTGGATTGCACACAGCTCAATTGGTGAATTTTGGTTACAGGGTAAATATTGCTGTCAGGGCAGCCAATCTTGGTGCAAGGGAAAATTGCAGCTATGGTAAAGTGGGATACATTTGTGCACAGATATGTGTGTGTGCACATGTGTCACTGCATGGGCTTGAGACTTGCTGTGAGAGAGTCAACCTGTGATATGTGAATGCTTGCCTGATATATTTCCTTTGGACTATTTAACTAAGCTTATTATAAACCTAATTGTGTGCTTGCATGTATGAGTGCATATGCATGCACATGTGTGCATGCGCGCACGCGCGCACACACACACACACACACAAACACACACACACACACACACACACACACAGACTAAAGGTATGATTGTGTTGCCCACCGCAATACCAATTACTGGATATTAATGGCAGGATAGCATGCATATGCCTAAACTGGGAAGCAGAAGGTTAATAGACGAACAGCACCAGAAGATCCCATTTATCAGTTTCTATTTATCTCTCCTTGGGAGGTGGCAGGTTTACAGTAAATACCTTCTGTCCTCCTAATTTCCTAATGATGGGGATAATGATGGAGAATGGTGAAGTCATTAACTGGGACAGCCTCTGTGCATCACTCTGTCAACCACGTCTCTCCAAGACCTGCAATGAAAAGTGATGGGCCCCAGCTGTTCACCAGATTCTTTTCCCCTCCCCCACCCCCCACTTGCAGCCCCAACTACAAGCTTAGAAAATATTTCCAAAAAAACTAAATAACCTCCATTTCCTGGCCTTCCTGTCTTCCCCCCCACCCGCCTTAGCCCCTTTCTTCAGAACAGAAGCTGTTATGCATATACTCGTCTTGCATGCCCCCACTTGAGAAGGCATGACTGTTTCCAAAATTGAAAATGTTCAGGTTTCCTGATAGGGCAGAATTTTATCTTCCAAGGACTGTGGATTCAGTTAAATACTGTGTGCAGTGCTGGGTAAGCAACTGTTAATTGCAAGGAGTAGGGTGTACAAATGGTTTATAATAGCAGTACTGAGACGCTGGATTTCTACCACCTTTTCGTAGCCTAATAAAGACCTTATTAAAACAATAGTTGCGATTAGGTCCTTGTTTTTACTGCTCAGTTCCTACTTCTGTTTATTAATATAGGTATGCTAGTAACACATTTTACAAAGGGGTTAAATGAGAGGCGAGTGAATCTTGACCAAGATTTTGTAGCAAGTCACCACCAGAGCCAGTGTGTAGAGCTATAGAAAGCTCAAAGACAAACATCCACTGGAACAGGAAGAGAGCATACCTTCTGAAAAATAACCTTATTTCTTTTGTAGGGTTTTTTGAATGATTTTAAAAACTGGTTACAATTTTAGTGACTAAATAATGTTTTTTCAGTAATGGCACTCTCTGATGTTTGTGGGTATTTGAATGATTGTTAGGTATTTCTGAAACCATTTATTAATGCTGAAAAGGAGTGGAGCACAAACATATATTCAGCTGAGAACTTGTTCACTTGTCCTCCTACTTAAAATGCTTCAGTCCAACTAATGAAGGGGTAGTAGCAAAACGATATGCCTTAGGGCTAGGGACAGATATTACGTATAAACTGATTTAAATGATAAGAAACTGGTTTAAACCTGTAATGGAACAGATGTTCAGTGCACATAAACCAGTTTGAAAATGGCTGAAACTGGTTTGAGATAAACCTGGTAATATCAGACTTAACTGAGTTGGCTCAAACCGGTTTATGCCATGTCTGTCCCAGACCCCTTGCTGGTTTAAGATAAATCAGACTCCTCCAGCATCCCAGCATGCTCTCTGGGCCGGTAGGGGGTACTCTCTGCTCTACAGCAGGGCTGGCCCCTCTCCTCTGCTCCCTGGCTGGAGCTCTGGCAGAGACTGCAGGTACAGCAGGGTCTGCCTGGCTTCCTCCTGCCCTACCCGCTCCCCCTGCTGCTGGTTGCTCAAGCAGGAATCCCCTGCTCCCTCCCTGCCATCTTGCACAGCTAATGATGACAGGTGTCTGTGTGTGTGTGTGTGTGTGTGTCCAATTTCACTGGGACAGGCGGACAGAACAGTGACCCCTTAGGGCTTTTTAGAGCTAATCAACAGGTCATCTCGTAAGCTGTTTAAGAAGAGTTTGAACTAATGGAAAGAGGCTATTGTTTTGCTGATGGGGTGATAAACACTGTTATCAGCTGCCTGCTGGCTTGCTTGCCTGTCAGTTTGCTGCAGACCATATAAAGAAGCAGGGAGTCGGAGACTGAAAAGCTCCGTATCATCAGCAGATGCATGCACTGCACAGGCACACCCCCACACCCTCTTGCTTCAGAGTGCTAGCAAGGGGATGAGGTCCGGCACCACTCCTGCCCTTTGAGCAGTCATTGGGAAAAGTCTGGGATGGTGCAGGCAGACCTCCTTAATCAGAGGTCCTGCTGGTGCCTGGCCATGCCCCCCCCCCCCCCCGCTTGGCCCCTGAAAAGGGAAG
>NW_017729023.1:2418616-2422210 GCF_001723915.1 Gavialis gangeticus | reverse complement strand
GGGCTGCTGTAGTGCTCCCTGGCTTCTAGCCTGAGCCACTGCAGGCTTGTGCCTGAATTTCCTAAGTTCAAAGAGAATGTCTGTCTGGTTACAAACTGGTTCAGCCTAGCCAGGTTAAACTAACCTGCAAAGATTGAATCAATTCAGGCTCAGGCTTTTTGAAAGTCTGTCCCTATCCCAAGTGTCTGGTCTTATGATGCTAATATCAAATAGGCAATCATTAAGAACAATACACAATGTGAATCCATTCCTTGGTGGTACAAGATTGTTTTCTAAAGGTTGGTGTGTTTTTTCCATACAGTTGCTTTATTTCATTATACAGTGGATAAACGCTCACCCATAGTAATGTGTCTGGGCATCTGTAACCTCATTTGTGGTGGAGTGAATCTGCAAGTAGTATTGCTCTGACCAAGTCCTGCCACAACATCCTTGGTTCAAGTTTCCCAACTAATAATGCTCTTCACTCCCAACCTGCATAGCTAGCTTATTATTTTTCTAGGTGTCCTTTGATTTGAAAACTGATACGTTTAGAAAATGGAGACTCCATCATCATCTGGAGAGAGGTACTGCATAGTGAGGAATAACAGCATCCTTCAGATTGATAGAGTTGACCCACTTAGTCCCTAAAATGCTTTAAATTAAAAAAAAAGAAAGAAAGTCTTGGCTCATGGCACCGGGTTAGTGCAGATTCCCACTGGAGAGTCAAAATCTCATCTGCTACTTTGTAATGATTCCTTCAGAAGAGTATGCCCACATGGCCATTTTTTGAAGCATTTACTGCTTCATTTTTAATTACGATGCTGACCCCATTAGATGAAACAGTAACATTTGTGTGTGCTCCTTTCTTTCAGACACACCAATTATTTCCCCTTCTACCTGGGCTGCTTTTGGAAAGGTGTTTTTTTTCTTTTAACCTTTAAAGAAGTATGAAGCACCTTTGTCTGTAGTGTCCAGCTTTCATTTGCATAGTTTTCCAGCTCTGGCTGCAAGCCTATGAAACTACAAGTTTTGTCACTACTACTGATGTGGTCCTGTATATCACCCATTAACTCCTCCATTTATTTACTGTCTGACATGTTCTAACTCACATAGTTATTCATCCTCTTGCTGAAATAATTTATTATTCCCAGTACACATACCTGCTATTTATTTAGGTTATATTTTTTCTTCTTAGTTGTGTAAATTTTTATTCAAGTGGGAAAGTGAAAGGATCAAAGGACAATATTTCTCTCTTTCTCTTGGACCCTGATAGCCTCAGCTGGGATGCCCTCTTACCCTTTTACTGCAGTCTTGTCTGGGATTGGCCAGCCTACTTCCAACTGGGACCCTGGGCCAGGCACCTGCAATTTTCCAGAACTGCTGCAAGAGTCCCTGGTTTATAACTTGGTCTTGCAGCAGGGGGCATTGAGCCTTGCCTCTGGAAGTTTCACTGCTTTCTTGGTCCAATCCCATACCATCAAGCTGACCTACCTCCTTGACTCAGCCCAGTCTGCCTGGGTCTTGGCAAAAACTATGACCAACTGACTGGGCCTGCAATCTGTTCAGTTTGGTTTGTGCCTCTTGGCTGACATGACCTGCAAATGCGCTTGCTGCCTTGAAGGACCACCTCCACACACAACAAGCTCTCCCTGATGGCAGGTCACTAGACAGAACTTCCCTTCTTGCAATCACTGCTTATTTCTCTGGCTGTGGACAGCAATGAGAGCATTGGGCCCAATACCCTGCTGTCTTCCCCTGTGCTCAAAAAGAACAGTGGTGGGATGTGCTCAATAGCCTGTCTGGGAAGGCACTGTACACCTGGACAGTTGAAGTGTGTCATGCCTGTGTCCTCACTGCTCACCCTGGCATGACCTGGAGACACCACCAAGTAGCAGCAACACCAGAGCAAGCCTGCCTGGCCTGTCACACTGTAAAAGCTGCCCATCACCAAGAGAACTGGCAACCTCCAGTGGTAGCTGCTGTATGGGGCCCTGGCCATGGACATCTTTGTCTGTCACTTCAATGCAGAGGCATTGGTGGCCTGCCCTTTCTATGAGGAGGAGGCAGATGAAACTTTTTTCCATGTCTTCCTGGACTGCCTCTGGCTGTTACCACTCTTTGCTGCCCTCCGCCCTGTTTGGCACACTGGACTTGGACTTATCTGAGATCTGTGAACATTTTTTTCTGTCTCATAATGAGCAACCAAAGGGAGGGTGATCTGCCTGGCCAGTTTCCTGAAAATGCTGAAAAGCTGCAGAAACCAACTTGCAAGGGCCGGCTTCAATGACTCCCTCCAACACTTCTACTTCTTGGTTCTGGCATGTGTCATGACTTCCCCTTGCAAGAAAATATGGACCAGTTTGTATCATGTTGAGCCATCAAGGAGGCACTCTACAAGGTGGAAGATGGACAGGTAGTCCTAAATGTGTAACTCCGTGAACAACAGAGAGGGTAGGGGGGATTTCAATCTCAGATGAAATGGTGTTTTTGTTGCTGACAGGTGTTTAATGCTTGGCCTCTGAGATGGCTCAGCATTTTTGCACTTTTACTTCTGTTGTTAATATTTTTAGAATACATGTTTTAAAAAGTTTAAGGGTCTCTCTCTCTCTTGGAATGGATTTAAAAAAATTAAAAATAAATACTTCATTTAAGGATGGTGGACCTCAGTTTATCAGCCACTGGAACTGATTGTAGTTTTACTAGAGATGTTTCACTTGTCTGCTGTCTCCCCTGTATGACTCAGGCCTGCTCCTTTTATCAGTTAATAACAAACACTGAGGTTTTTCATAAAGCTAGACTAAATTTTCTGGCTCTTTTAAGAAGCTGAGCAAGACATGGAAGAAGCCTCCTACAGAATGTAAATTGAGTAAGCCTTTGCAGTAGAGTGGGGTGGGGGTGGGGGGGAACTTCCTCTAGGTTGCCTTTGTGTTATCTAGATACCAGGTGCTTTGTACAAACAGTCCTTGAGTTACAACATTTCGAGTTACAATGTTTCGCACTTACCTTTATAAATTGACACCCTGTTTCAACTTTATGACATCAGTTTTGACTTTCCAAGGCTTGATCCGATACAATGCCATGCCAGTGAACAAGTTCACTGCATTGCTCATCTCCCTGGAGAACATCTGTCCAAACTTTCTTGGACACTTTCTTTTAAGAAAACAGACAAGACTCCAGAAAATCCTGCAGCCAAGACTCCTGAGAAGACTCCAGCCAAGAACCCTTCTAAAAGTCCAACCAGGAGCCCTTCAAAAAGTCACCTCAAAGAAGTCCTTCCAAATCAATGTGATTGCTATTTACAATATAAATACATTAATGTAGCTATATTACTCATCTATAATTGATTGAGTACAAAATTCTGGGGTATTTTTGGTGAAAATAGGGTATCGGGCCTTGGTTCAGGAACCAATCCCCCATTTATAACATTGTTTCTTACAAGAAAATTGGTTCTGAGTTACGTTTCAACTTAAGACGCGGTTTTCAGGAACCAATTGTGTTGTAAGTCCGAAGACTGCCTGCATATGGAATATAATAATTGGAGTGCAGCAGGGCACTAGGGTGCCTGCTACTGGCAGTGGTAATATGGGCCGAGCTGCCAATCACCGGGGCAGCAGC